>NC_089800.1:45484898-45489898 GCF_029633855.1 Hoplias malabaricus | reverse complement strand
CCATTCATTCATAGTCTGTAAGCTCTTATCCAGTTCAGGGTCGCGATGGGCCCAGAACCTTCACAGAATCATTGGGCACAAGGCAGGAACACACCCTGGAGGGGGAGCCAGTCCTTCACAGGGAAAGACACACATTCACTCACACACTCACACATACGGACACTTTTGAGTCGCCAATCCACCTACCAATGTGTGTTTTTGGACTGTGGGAGGAAACCGGAGCACCCGGAGGAAACCCATGCGGACACAGGGAGAACACACCAACTCCTCACACACAGTCACCCGGAGGAAACCCATGTGGACACAGGGAGAACACACCAAACTCCTCACAGACAGCCAACCAGAGCGTGACTCAAACCCACGAACTCCAGAACACTACCTGCTCTGCCACTGTAGAATGAACGCAATTCAGTTCAGTTTTCACTGTTACAACAAACATGATACAGAGAACAAAATTAACCAAATTTACAGACACTGGGGCTTCAGACACATTAGACACCTTTCGAGAATACAAACAGATCTGAGAGCTAGTAAATGGTGAGGGAATATATGAATTTTAGGAAAAGTCTCTTTTGGTCACAACTGTGAACTAAGCATTTTAATATTAATATTTTTTTCAACCAAACAATGTTCCTCAACACCAGACAATCTTTGTAATAGCAGTCAAAATTGATAGTGTTTTGTTTGCTTATGTTTTTGTTTTTGTTGTTTTGAAACTAATGCATACTTCAGATGTGTTTGTGATCATATGTGTGCATACCAAATATTTTAGAATGACTTAGATTTTTGAAACTGGTTTGTTTTATAAATTGTATGCCTCTTACAAATCCTATAGTGTTTTATGATTATGTCGTGTATAGTGGGCACAAAGTTGTGGCTTGCTGTGGTACCAGTTGTAGTCACTTCACTGTAGTTATTGTAAGGCAAAGTTCTTGCACATCATAGCCCGGATTTGAGAGGAATAAAAGTATTGCAACAGTGTACGGTTTAATGACCAGCATGTGGGTGAGTGGGAGCCAGCAATTTGACAGTCTGTTTGTGTGGAGTCATATCTCCAGACGTGGGCTCAGAGTCCCCCTCGTCGTTATTGCTCCACACCCAGCACCTGACACCTGCACTATCGGCCCCTCGCTCTCTCCCTAGCTGTTGCCTCAGGTCAGAGGCCCTCCCCGTATCATACCCAGTGCTCTGTCATAGCTTGTTAACTGCACATTGAAGTTGCGCAGCACTTGCCACACCGCCGCAGATGAATCTTGCCCAAGCTCTGTGTGGTTTCCGGAGTTGGGATGCCAATTAATACAGAAAGATGCTTCTTCAGTAGCTTGAGGATCACCTGCAGATGCCTCAAGCTGGCACTAGACTCCTCTCATGTTAGCTTGCAAAATGAATAATGAAAACGCGTCATCCATGTGCATTTTAAACACCTAATGAAAGTATAATTTGGCAGTATTCTGCAGTGCCGTGTACATTATGTGGAGGTTGTAGCATGTCTCATTTACAATAATGGTTCTACAGAGAGCCATTCACTGAAAGCCTTCCCCTCATCATTGGCCTTTCTCCTTCGTTTATGCTCATCTGAATTTCTCCCTCTTGGTGTTGCTTATCTTATGCTGGGTGCTCTGTTATGTTATGTTCCTCCCAAGAACAGATTATGGTTTTAAGAGGCCTCAGGGCACAAGAGACTTTGGAGATCCCCACAATTATAATAACAGTTAAAACCCTGGAAGAGGAGATTAAACATTAATTTATTCATTTTCTGTAACCGCTTCATCCTGTTCAGGGTCACAGTGGGTCCAGGACCTACACTGAATCACTGGGTGCAAGGCAGGAACACACCCTGGATAGAGAACCATAAAAAAAAGAAATACTGTAACAAAATAGGCAAAAGATAAACACTAATGTCTAATCTGAAAAGCAACAATATCCTGTGAAGCAAAGATAATTCAAACACATTCCTGAAAACAGCTAATGTCTTTATTTATTGTTTTTATTGTAAAAAAAATTATATCTAAAGTTTATCCCAATTGTTTTAGGCTCTGGCTTGTGGTCTCAGACCCCTGGGCACAGTAGGTTATCCCTGGGAACTACTACCATCAGATATGGAGCATGCTGTGTCATGCCTCATTGAGTAGGCAGAAAAGGTCACTTGAGCTGTGGTCAGTTGAGGTCTTTCTCTCTCTCTCTCTCTCTCTCTCTCTCTCTCTCTCTCTCTCTCTCTCTCAGAACCCTTGGTGGCACCTTTTTTGTACTACTTTCAGTAGACATGGACAATACTGTTTCATACAGATGCCATGTGAAGGTATCAACATTCACTCTCTGCTTCATCTGTGATCAGATGGATATTCTCCTCCCAACCCATCAATTTCCTGATGCTTTTTCTCTTGTATTATGCCTTCTTCTAGAGATATACATGTGTGTCATGAGAAGGCATTGAAGATTCCCCTGGACTTAAACTGTGTGCAATCAAAAGTTTTCATCTCTCTGTTGTTTTTCGTTTAACTATGCCTTGTCATGAGGAGACAGTAGAAGTCACTTAAGATTTCAGTTTGATCAGATGTGGTTCTAGCCCTGAGCCTTCTCTTTCACTTCATGCTTCTCTTTCCTCTTGTGGTGCATCTTTTTTATCACATGCTTGGCGCTCCTTACAGTACTCCCACCAAGGGATGCAGTAGAGCTTGCAGTGTCATGAGAAGGTGGTAGAGGTCATTCTGGACCTTAAATGTCTTTCACGATAGCTATTTTTTGTGGTCAATATATTGTCCCAGAAATAATTGTGAGAAATTATATTATTGTCATTTTAAGACCATTTTCAGCCATTGAAGATAATAATAATAATAATAATAATAATAATGCAATACAATCTTTTAAAGAGCATTGCAAAATAACAGCCCCAGAATAGAGACCAGAGAAAACCAGAGAACAGAACAGAGTGAGTGGTTAAAATATTAAACAAAAACTATTGTGTATTGTGTCTGTACTGTATACTGTATGGTATGTGGATATTTGTGACAGGCCTACAAAGCTGCTCTCCACTGTTCACTTTCTTTTCTCTTCCTCCCTCTCCCTTCTTGTCTTTCTCGTCATGGCTCTCCTTGAAGGTGCTACACCAGGCGTTCTCCTCATCATCATTTTTTGTCTCCTCATTCTCCAACTACTCTTTGCACTCTTTGCTCTGACTTCTGTTCACTGAGCAAGCACCGTGGGATAAGGAGTCAGCAAAGGTCACTCTGGACTTCAGTTGTGGCTCATCCCTTTCTCTTTCTAATCTCACTCTTCTTCCTTCTCTTTCTTCTCCAGCTCCACAAACCCCTTCTTGCTGCTCCCACCAGCAGACATGGAGTATGAAATGTAATGAAGGTGTCATACTAAAGGTCACGCTGCACTATGACTATGGTCAAATGGAGGCTGTTGCCCTTCTCATTCTCTCCTCCTTCTCCTCGGTCTCCTCCTGCTCCTCTCTGTTCTTTTTGGTGTGACAGGCCCGTGGCCCTGGGAAGGTTCCGCTCAGAGTGCAGTGAGATTAAGTCATGTTGGGTTGTTGAGGGAAAACGCTGACCTCTCATCCTCCCTCTTTGCTCTGTCTTTCATTCTTTAGCCCGTTTTTTTCCTATCTCTCCTCCTCTGGCCGCCTTTCTTCTTGCCCCTGCTGTCTGCCCCTGAGCCTCGTAGATTGTAATAATAGGAATAATGATAATAATGGTGACGGTGGCTGGGATGGTGATGTAAAGAAACATAATATTACAATAACAAACACACTGCACAGCCAATGGCCAAGGACTGACCTCGGTGATAATGCGCGTGTGTGTGGTGTGTGTGTGTGTGCGTGCGTGTGCGTGTGCAAGCTAGCAAGCGAGGGGAGAGCGGGGTTGCTGGCATGCTGTATATACGGTCACTTCCTCTCCAGTTTAAACAGAGCAGGCTGTGCTGGCAGCCTCCACTCCCCTCTCCAAATGGTTTGCATCATGTTTAAACCCCCCCTGCCACCACCCCTCTCCCTCTCACCCTCTCTCTCCCTCTTCCTCTCTCTGTTTCTCTCTCTCTCTCTCTCTCTCTCTCTCTCTCTCTCTCTCTCTCTCTTCCTCTCCCTATAAATCATCAAATATCTCAAACTTTATGTGAATCAGAAAAAAAAGCAGAGAAAGAGTTCTTTCTTTTTTTTTCCCTCCCCCTGTGTATGGGCATAAGAAAAAGTCATAAAAATGGACAGAGGATCTCTTTCCACTGTGGGCTGCCCTCCATATTTTAGACTCTCAAGGCCTCTTGTATCACTGGCACTCGCTGTCATTTCTTACCCAAGCTGCCCTGGAAAACATCATTACGTTATGGTCCGGATGCTTTCACCACTGGAGAAAAATGCAAGACCCCAATGTACAGGTGTAACTGAGGGGTTTGATATAAATTTTTTTTACATTTTTTAAGGGTACAATGAAAAGTATTTAATTGATTTTGGCATTATCAGTGGGAAAATAATAAGCAGATTTTGTTTTAAGCATATTTGATACTCTTTCCTGATACTGTATTAATGGGGCTATATTGTGGTTAAGCTAAGCTAACGTTAAGATCATTAAGAATCTATATAATTCATTCATTCCTTCATTCATTGTCTGTAACCAATCTTATATTATTTGAAAGTTAATTGGCGATAGTGTCCTGATACCATACCATCATATTGTTTTGCCCAGTAAAATAACGTTTTATGCAAATGAATTTTGCTAGCAAGAATGCTAGCTGCTTTCATTAGTGTTAATTAATGTTGCCTCATGTATTTGCCTACTTTGACTCTATGGCTTAATATTATCTTGCAGCACATGATATAATCTTAAAATGTGTAGTTGGTTCTAATGCTTTTTTACTACCACACACGTTTTTAACAAGGACGTTGACATTTGTAGCTTGTGCTTAAAGTACAGTTGTTGAAAGTGCTTGAGTGCTGTCATCACTCCCTTTGTAGCAATTCATAACTACCTGAAAACTGATTTTTGGCCTAACTTCTAGCTTTA
>NC_089800.1:42642952-42745452 GCF_029633855.1 Hoplias malabaricus | reverse complement strand
TGGGACTGTTTCTAACCATTCTGTTTCATTTGTGTGTCTAGTCTTGGATTTTTCTTTAGCAGTGGCTTGAGAAAGGCCTGCCCTGCCCCGGTAATGCTGCGATACGTCTGGTCAAGTAGACGCTCCTTTGGAAAACAGATTCTTTGTCCCTTAAACAGCAAAGGATAGCTGAGTTTAAATAGTGCCAGTAAATAGTCCAGACCCGTTTTAGAGGGGCACAGGAGCAGTGGGCGTGTGAGGGGTACTTTAATGAAGGACTGTACTGGTCGTGTTGCAGGTGTTTCTGGTCCAGTGATGAGTGCTGTCATTCTCGCAGTGCTTCAGATTCACTGGTCTGTTGTTGGACTACACCCAGGTAACACACAAAACCACATCAACATGAAACGATCATTGCACAGCACTGCGGCAGAGAGCCCACCCCTCAGCGTCCAGAGAGCCTTGCTGAAAGGCACTTCAGCCATGAATGTTGAGGGAGGAGAAGGTGTTATCTTCAACCCCCACCACCCACCCAACTAACTCCATTTCTCCTACTGGTGCTACAGGGGAAGATTAATACATTATTTTCTGAAAATGTGGGTGATCCGTTAGTCACTCGGCACAGAAGCCGAGGCTGAATCCCAAATGTCTCTCTACAATCTTCATAGGGCACAGTGTATGTCATAAAATAACAGCGTATGCACAAACTTACTGCACTATATGTGGAAAATACAGTCAGCTATAAGGTTCACTGTTGAATCTGGGTGCAGTGATATGCACTCTGTAGGAAGTATGCTGCTATTTGAGATGCAGCCCGAGCTCCTCTACTGACTGACACATACGGACAGAGCTCTGTTTAAAAACGTGACATGGATAAATGGGTCAGGTCCATACTTCTGAGGACTAAAAGTGTTTGTGACTGAGCGAGCTATAAGACAGATTCCATGAGGTGCTTTTTCATCTAAAAATGGGAAGAACCACTGAAAGTAAAGCATAATAACTGTAATTAAAATCCAGTCCATTTTTAAAAAACCTGACTCAAAAGCTACAGCCTGAGCCTTTAGCAATTACACTCTCATTAACAGGTAATTATCCCGCTACACGGGCAGGTAAAGGCTATACTGCACACTGCATTTGTGAGACGTACAGAGCTGAATGTTAAAGACTGCAGCGTGTAACCTCCCCGGTGGGATGTGGAACACGGCTATATGTGTGAGGCATTGAATGTAGTGCGTGGGTTAAACGGGGTCTCAGCACACACCTTATTGATTAGCATATGAGAGCGAGGGAGCGGCGGGCGGTGTGCAGAGCTCTGACAGGCCTATGGGGAGTGGTCCTGTAATTACTCCCACAGCGCAACTTAATACATTATTACCAGAGGAGCCGGTCATTAAACACAGGTCTCAGGGGTGCGGTCAGACACGCAGGACAGAGGGTGGTTTTTATAGCACAGCATTATGTAAGGTGCCAGTCAAAAGTTTGGACGCACGCGGACGAATGCTTCACCTTACAGGCCTCGTGTTCAGGTCTCTATCTGAGACCCGCATCCTTAAGGGCTTAAATACTGAGAGTACAGATGCTGTGGAGTCAAAGAACTCTGGGCGGCTTTGGAAACGTTCTCTGACAATGATTTTGAAAATGTACCACCAATATCCTTTTCATCTGATTTTTTCTTTTCGTGATAGAAATAGGGAGTTGACTCAAGCCATTTGAGACTAAAATGTTGCCACACACTGAAAGTAGAATGAAGACGAAAAAGAAGAACAACAACAAAATCCTTTTTCTTTCCCATAATCATTGGAGACACTGCTGTGGAAGTGCCAGGTCCACAATTATTCGTAATAATGGATCCAGAGCCATCTGCTGAGTTTGTGAACTGAAGAGCAAGGGCTTGTGTGAACACACCTTGAATTGTCCTCACAACAGCCCCAGAAAATAAATGATTGAGTATTTTCCCATTTTTGTTTTATTATTACTCAGATTTTATTTATTTATTTATTTATTTATTTATTTGTTGAAATTTGATAATGGTTTGTTTCCTGTTTTCCATTTCAAAATAAAAGTCATAACTAATTATTTCCAATTTACTCAAAACTGAATGGCCAAAAGTTACACAGACCTCCGTGCCACTGCTGGCAATATACCAGCTGCCCATGTTGCCCATGCCTAACCCTGGCCCACAACACTGGAATGAACTTCGAGATATTGCAATAGATTTGTTTGTTTGTGTTGACTGTGAACTCTGATACTTCTCTGTATTTGGAATAAAACATTTTATCTCTGTTTTTATTTGTGTGATAATTTCTGATAAACAGACCAATAGAAATGCTCCAACAACTGAGTGGAATAAAATGTTATATAATAAGTATTTACCTACTCACACACACCACCAAACTGGGAGAGTGAAGGCATACGCTTCTTCAGACAAACATGAACCAGCCACCACCTCTTTTTGAACGTGAGGCCACTGCACAGCTCAACACACTCTCAGTCAAGAGACACAGGCAGTGGCCAGTGTTGTTACTGTGAGATGGGGAGAGTTCCATCTTAGCCACCCACAGAGTGGGGCCACCTGTGCTTTTTGGACTATCAGAGGCATCACCAAGGGTCGGACTGATTAACTCACAATGGTGGGGACCTTTGCTTAGACCACTGCACCACTCTGGGGCCCATGAGATGTTATTTCATAGTTTTAATGTCTGGACTATTGTTGGAAACACTGGCAAAGAGTAAAAATAAGGAAAGTTCTTTTTAGTGAGTCCAAACATTTGACTGCGTCTGCATACACATAACATACATGCAGACCGACAAACTTGTTCTTCCTCTTCCACACTTTGCACACGCTTGAGTGTGCAAACACACACCTGCTTAGAGTGCACGGCTTGTTTGGCTTGAGGAGGAAAAAAAACACAGAGAAGATGAAAAGTGTGGGAGACAGCAGGACCCAGGGGAGGGAGAGAGAACCCTGATCTCTGGCAGGGTGGCAGGGTGGGGAGAGAGAGAGAGAGAGAGAGAGAGAGAGAGAGAGAGAGAGAGGTAAGATACTGACAGGTTGGCGATGAGCCCCCTGACACAGCCTGTCACCTACAGATCAGTCAGAGCACCAGGAGCCAGGCCAGAATAAAGTCTCACTGCTGGCACACACACACACACACACACACACACACACACACACACAGCTCACACCGGCCCACATGCATGCATATTGTTTGTTTGTTGTGACGCAGCCAAAACAGGCAAGGAATAATGAGGTCCCCAGAGAGCAACACACTGATCTCTCATATGATAGAACAGAAGGGTGCCCACACTTGCACAAACACCCACACACACATTTGTTTTCATACAGTGTCGTGTATGTAGGGTCCCACAGCCACAATCTTTTTATCACTTATGGGAAATAACCTTGTCAAATAAAAAGTAAATGACCACATGTAATAAAACGTAATATATTTTTTTATGTTTTAAATATAAATATCACTATAAATAATAATGTGACACACACATTAAATAAGGCACTAACACTATCCTCGTGTTGTACAGGAAAATATTTTGCTGTAAATATTATCCCTTTTTTAAAACTACGTTAAAAAACCAAAAGGCTTTTAAAAAGTCAGGTATTTTGCTGATCCTGACTCTGCAGGTTAGCAGTGTTTACCTACAGTTAGAGCTTTTCTTTCACTGATAATGTTCAAATATGAAAGCACACACAGGCCTCCAGCATACACACACACACACACACACACACACACACACACACAGACATTATTACAGCCGCCAGTAAAGACCACTTCAATCAGACTTTATGGGGCTATGATAATTGTTCAGGGAGTTTAAATGTCAAGAGAAAAGAGGATGAAAACAATCTAAACACTTCATGATTAGTCAGGCTTTCACACACTCGCCCACAGAGAGGGAGCTGAACACATCTGGGCTCCGATATCACAGACATAATTCAAATAGATTGATTTTAATTTATTAAATTATGCTACATACATAAACTGATATTAATATTATATTAATGAATAAATAAATAAGCAAACGTATAAACAAACAAACTCTTAACCAAAAGACTGACTCATTTCAGATCAAGGCTCCTACGCAAAGCTGTATGCAAATTAGGGCCTGTGTGTTTTGTAACCAAAAGCAACCACAAAAATAGTTTAAGAAATTAAAATGTCTTCAATTAATTACAACTTGATTTTATCTTTTTAAATTATTAATTAATTCATATATTGTCTTTAACCACTTTAGTTCAGGGTCGCGGTGGATCCGGAGCCTACCTGGAATCATTGGGTGCAAGGCAGAAACACAGGCTGGAGAGGGCACCTATCCTTCACAGGGAGACACACACACTCACACCTTCGAGTCATCAGTCCACCTACCAACGTGTGTTTTTGGACTGTGGGAGGAAACCGGAGCACCCGGAGGAAACCCACGCAGACACAGGGAGAACACACCAACTCCTCACAGACAGTCACCCGGAGCGGGAATCGAACCCACAACCTACCTGTTGTGCCAGTGTGCCATCCTTTTTTAATAAAAAATAATAAAACAAACACCTTACAAAGGGTGCTACAAAGGGTGCTACAAAGGATACTTTGAGCGATGCCATAGAAGAACCACTTTGGTTCCAGAAAGGACCATTATTGCTAAAATTTTTTAATAGGTAAAGAAGCTTAAGATCAAGTGATAGAGTCCTAGGTGGTTTGGTCTCGTGACACAGTTCACCTTCACCTGACTCCAGACATTATTCCTTTTGTTTAGAAAGTGCTGTTTCTGACTGGAGTAGTCATTGAAGCATTGACACACTGGTAAGACCACCTTTGTACCTTTGAAGGGTACATGCACACTGTCTATATGAACAGAAATGTACCAGTACAGCAGCTTCCCTTCTGATTGTAAAAAAAAAAAATCTGTAAAATTTATGGTAAAAAACAGGTAGCTGTGGTTGCCAGAATTTCACTGTAAAATATACGGTCAAGTTTTTTGGCAATCATAAATTTTACATTCATTCATTATCTGTAACCGCTGTGGGTTGGACTGTGGGAGGAAACCGGAGCACCTGGAGGAAACCCACTCGGACACGTGGAGAACACACCAACTTCTCACAGACAGTCACCCGGAGCGGGAATCGAATCCACAACCTCCAGGTCCCCTACCTGCTGTGCCCAAATTTTACATTTAAGAACTGTAAATGTTTTGTTTATGGTACTTTTCTGTTAAAAAACAGATATACACCATAAAAAGCCATAGTATTTACATAAAAATAACAAAGAAACATTGTTTTGCCATAAAATGAACATGTAAACTGTGTGACAGATGAGAAAACGGAGACTGAGATATAGCCGTATTTAGATATAGCCAAACCGCAACCTGTATTCAGCCCTTAAAAGGAGATATTGCCGAAAGGACCGAAGAAATGTACGGTATCTGAGTGCCACACTCCAGCACTCGGAACACAGGCTGATGGTGAACTTTCCTGACCAACACACTTCTCAATACAACATGCACAGAAACACAAACACACACAAATACACAAAATAATCACCCCAATGCAACCCAAAATCTAAAAGTCTCAAAGACAGAAACTCCTCCCAGTACTTGGACACGTGTACTGCTCCTAATGGTTTGTGCGTTTAACAGTGAAATAATGTATTTATTTTACAGTAAAGAGATGTAAAAATGAGTATTTTGGCTGATAAAACATTTACGGTATTTCACTGTTTCACTGTTTTCAATCTTTTGTCATCAACATACAGTCATCTACAATCATGGTTTTACAATTATCCATTGAAAATTCACAGACATTTTTTACAGTGTATAGCCCTCTTCCCACCTGCACCTCAGCAGAGACAAGTACCTGGTTTGAGTCTTGGTTCCTCTCTGTGATTCTGCCTCATGCTCTTAGCCTGGTTAGCTCATTAAAGAATGGGATTTCTGGAGGGTTCTAACAAAGGGGGCTGTACAAATACAGCAGAACTGAGCTGAATTGAATATAAAGAGTGATTTGCGCAGTCAAACGCAGGAGCTAATTGATCCTCAGAGGAGAACATTAGGATTCTGTACAGGAGATGAAGCTACAGTGCCTGGGCTAGAGCCAGAGCCAGAATCCATTAGAGCACTGCTGGAGAAATGGAGTCTCTCTCTCTCTCATACACACAGCCCCAGTCACTGTCCCACCCTAGTGCTTTATTCAGAGCTTTTCCAACCCACTTTGGTAGGATGCCTCTCAGGGCAATTTCACTCCCCAAACAACAAAATGATTTCTGCTGCTGTTTTGATAAAAAAGGGTCAAACATGGTTTTTGTGTTGAAAACATAAAAAACCCAACCCTGGTCCATTTTCAGGTGTGTTTTACCAGCCACACAACAGCTCCCACCTTTAATATCTGTAATAGATAGTTTTCAAAAATACAGTGTTTTGGGAATATATACAGAGGAATACAGCAGTGTGCAAAATAACAGCTGAAAAACTTGCACATACCAGTCATTTTATCAACACCAGTAGTTCATAAGCTATTGACAAGGAGATGGGTCACATTCACAAGACTAAAGCCACTGTGGGGGTACCGTCAAAGGCACATATTCTGTACCTTTAATCAGGGAACGTAGATATAGATGTTAAAATTACGTTGATTTCATATACACCCTATTTCATCACCAGGACCTTTATTATGTTCTTTTTATTTTACACAGTTCTATAATGAAGGATTATAAATCTTCACATCTGCTTCTGGAGAAGAGACTGTAATGTGGGAACACAGCTGGACTTTAAAACCAGTGTAGTACCTTTAAATGTACATTTACACTGTTTGTACCTTTAGGGACAATGATGAACCTCTACCTTTTGTCTGAGAGTGTACATAGCATTGAAGCCCAATAAAACAGATTAGAACTGTAATGAGCTCTCCTATCATCGTGATATGTATTGCCTTATCCTCGCTGCTGGGGCAGAAAATGGATAATTGCGATTGAATTGTGTGATGAGAGACCATCAAAATGCTACCATCAAAATGATATAAAATGCTTCCAACAAGTTAAACACATCCTCTACAGAGAACAAACTTTGCACATTTTAATACACAGTTACCGTTTATCTGCTGAATGTAACATGTTAGTAGTTACATTCACAGAAAAGCTCTCGTGTGTTTGCTGTTGTTGGGTTAAGTGCTTAGGACGGCTTCTGATTGGTGAGTATGTCTAAGCATGAACTTGTGTGTCAGACATGCCGAATAGTATATAATATACGCTACCCACTGTATAGAACTGTGTACCAGCCGTACCTCTGCACAACCCAAAAGTTATGGTCTCAAACACATTAAGGCGGCGAGCAGTTCTACAAATGAACTCATGATGAGGCCACAGCTGTTCACTGAAAAACATTCCAGGTGATGACCTCATGAAGCTGACTGAGAGAACGCAGAGAATTCAGTCACTCTCATCAAAGCAAAAGGTGGCTACTTTGAAGAATCTAAAGTTTGAAACACATTCTGGTTTCTTTAACGCTTTTTTTTGTTTCCTACATAGTTCCATATGTGTTCCTTCATAGTTTAAATGTCTTCCATATTCATTTACAATGTAGAAAATAATAAAAAAATAAAAAATAAAGAAAAAACACTGAATGAGAAGATGTGTCCAGAAGATGTGACCGGTACTGTATGTGTGGAGAGATTTTACTCCGAATGCCTTTCAACCATTTCACATGTGTATTTTCACACAGCTTTTTGATTTCTATGCCTGCACATGTCCCCACAGTGATGAGGAATTTGCAGCGTGCTGATTGGCTGTTTTTGGCTAAAGGGTGGAACTTTCCCCATAAACAGACGCCATGCTGGGAATTCTGAGCATTCCCATTCACTTTCCAACAAATGACATGTCTGCTCATTCTTGTTCTTGAAGAGACATAAATAAATATATTGGATCTTACAATGGGATTAATATAAAAATGTACAACTGCTGAAAATGTCATAGAAAATATAAAAGATAAAAAAATATGAAGAGCAGAAAGTAACGCATGTATACTCCAATAACCGAAAAGTGTACTTTCTTATTAAATCAAGTGTCTTTGGCTGGGATATTGAATTTCACACTGATAAAGCAACAATTAAAAGCTTCCTTTTGTTGTGGGAAAATAAAGCAGCCGTACGTCGTGGTGCAGTTGAGCTGAAACAATATTGAAATCCAATTGTCACGACAGAGTGATTATTCTAATAGCTGAAATGTTCACGCAGTGTTTTGGGCAATAAGTCATTTCATGCTTGTACCAATTGGCATGTAAATTCAGTTTGGGTGCGAGAGCTCCTGTGGACTGTTAATGACGGCGATGGGAGTGAGTGGTAGGGAGAGAATACGAGAGAGCATCATGGCGTAGCTAAACAGAGCAAGAGGAGGATTGTGACACAGCCGTTTAGACGGACACAGCTCTACGATTGGATTACTGTATGAAGAGCCCATTATTATCCAGCCGTCTCAGTGCTGCAGCTGTGAGACTGGAGTTCTACCATTGCAGCCACGTCATTTACAGACTGCCTAATGTCACATGTATTAATATACACAGCCAAAACATCAAAATGCCCTCCTTGTTTCTACACTCAACTTAACAAAGTATGCAGAGCAACATTGTAGAACTACATAGTGCACATGCGTGGTCAGTGATTACTGAGAGCTGCTGATGGTGCTGTGCTGACCGGCCCTTATTTATTAATAACGGTGGTGCTGGAAGATCAAAGCTGGACAGCGTCTCTTTCTTTTGAGGACTGGAGAATCCCGCCACTGCCCATTAAGATGTTTTCTGCTGGCGCTGAGGCAAATGACCTCGTTTTTGATCCATCCGTCATTGAATTACGCCAACCATAATAGTCTCTTCAGCCCATTCACATCATGCCCTTGTCTGAATGAGCTCGCCCGGCCAGGTCTGCGGCCTTCATAAATATTAAAGCTGTCTTCACACGGTAAAAGACAGGGCTGCGGCTATCTCCCCTGCAGTCACTCATACCCCTGAGCACTTTGCCTGAATTGGAAAAACCATGCAGTACTAATATGACATAGTGGAGTTTAAACTCTGGCCAAATTACACATTAATGACCTCTCGGCGTGGACAAAAGCTCCAGGGCGCAGGATCAGGACACTGTGCTGAAACACTCTGTTTCCAAATATTCAAAGACACATTTTCATCCAGCTTAGAGTTTTATAATAGATGCAGCAATAGATGTATAGATTCAGCCATAATAACATCAGTGCACTCGTGGACGTAGTGCTGTCAAAGTGAACGTGTTAAAGCCTGTTAACCCACGTTGGAATTTAACACTAATGAATCAGTTTACTAAATTAAGCCACAATTTCTTCCCATAATTTACTCTTTTTTTCAGAGCCTGGTTTTATCCAGTGATGTAAATGAAGTGTTACTATGGTTGAGTTCAGAGGGTGGATTACATTTTATTTACACTGCATATAATCCATGCAGTTCATTTTCTTCATTAAAGCTCTCCCTGAAACATTTACTCAGCAAATTAAGAGATTCTAATACAAAGATCATCAAAACTACACTGAGATATTAAAATAAATGTTTTTCTCGCTAGTTGTCATGCACATTACCCTACACATTTATCTTCCTCCAAAGATACAAGGACATACTAGTAATTTACATTTATTGTTGTTATTACATTTTTAATCAATAGACACTACTAATATCTATTCATTGTATTGATGTTCCCTCCAGGGTGTATTCCTGCCTTGCGCCCAATGATTCCAGGTAGGCTCTGGACCCACCGCGACCCTGATTTGGATAAGTGCTTACAGATAATGAATGAATGAATGAATTTATTGATGTTCCATTGTTTTATTTTACATTTATATATCCATTATAAAAATCTTCAGTTTTAAGAAGGGACAATGTGATTAATCGCAATTAATCACAGCAAATTGTGTGATTATTTATTTTGCTGTACATTTTTTTGTTTAAAGTTGATTATGTTGAATGATGCCTCATCACCTCAGAGAATGCAGCTTCACTATTCCACAGCTTCATAGACCATTATACCAATGCATGGCTTAGGGCATGTCAGTCCTGGTCGTATTCTGGTTTACAGACATTACACTAGCTGTGTGCTACTGAATGCCTGTGTAAGCAATGGGTGTGTGGTAGTGCCACTGAAATGACTCATTATAAGGGGTGTCTGGATTTATATCCATGTGTGTGTGTGTGTGTGTCAGCAGATGATGCAGGCCAGACTGCTCACTTTGGGTTCAGACATAATTTCTCATATATTTGTCAGGTTCAAGTTTCACATTCAGGTGTTGGCCTATATTTACCCCTACTTTAATAACCACTCCCTGCTCGCTTTATTCCTCTTCCCTACATCCATTACAATAAGCAAGTTTTCATCCAGATGCAAGAGCCACACGTGTTGCAGCAGATTGCAGCAGTTGATATAGAGCAGTGGGTAATGGGATATACCCATGAAATGATTACTATGAGATTTAAAATACAGGTCTGTCATTCTAGCTCAGCCTTCTGTAATATTAGATTATTATTGGACGGAAACAATGTACCCACTGCTTTATGACATTTCGTCTACAAGAAAAGAGAAAATAAAGTTTTAAAAGATTAAATAGTTAATTTAAAATTTTGCTGTTTTTTACCATTGGGCGGATAGATACTGTGAGCCTGGTGCTAATATACTACTAGAATTCTATTGGTGCACTTGGAGAATATACTTTATCTCAGTTTTTAAAAAAGGGACTTTGTGATTTATGATCTAAACTGAGGCCCTATTTTAATAGTCACATTTCACTGAGGCCTGTAATAGAATATGAGCCTGACTTTTAACTCTGCAGGCCATCATTCATGTTCAGATTAAACCTGAGATCAAAACTGACCTCCTCGACTCACAGCACACTTTCTCTTTCATCGATATGTGAATCAATAACCCACCTCTAAACCCTCTACTGATTTTTGGTTACATCACAGTGCACTGTCAGACTGGGAACCATAACATTAACCAGTGTTATCCTGTTTGACCTCACCCTCCCACCACCCTCACCTCTGATCAGTGAAAGCTGATCTGACTAGAAGGAAAGCGCTGTGATAATATTACCTCGTTGACTCTAAGCTCAGCGATGTGTGGGTATGTTTTATTCTGAAGCTCTTTTTAGAGGGGACGCAGCACGGTCTCTGCGGGCAGAGGAAATGGAGCCCAGGCTTTATCTCTGTTAGCTGATAAAAATGAGACTGGCATTAAAATGGCCTCATTTCTCCCAGGCCTGGGGCATTTCTCCAACCATCTCCAGAGGCTACACAACTCTGCTGTCAGTCTCTCGTCTGCCCCCTCACCATCTGATGTGCTCCTGGCCAGACTGATAACTATGTACCTGTTTTGATCAGAGCTCATGCACTGGGAAAAACAGATTCTATTTATTTCATTTTATTTAAAAGCTCCATCTACTGTACTGCTAACTGTTCATTCTCCATGCAGTCTGCTCAGTTATAGCTTTCCTTCAGCCAATTACCATCCTCCTTCCTCAGCACTCATCAATTAACATCATAAATGCAGTTCAAAACAGCTGTCTTTTATAATTAATTGCTAGATATGGGTCCCGTCATGATAAAATATATATACTGTGCCCTCAGGCAACAACATGAGAAAATGACATGTGCGACCCAACCAAAACAGAGTTCTAATTACAACAACACTAGACCAGCACCACGGACAGCTCCCCTCTGCAAAAGCTGGCCGACTGACACATGCCCCGCTGTTATGCGATGAAAGCTAATCCGCTGACAGATGTTCAGTGTGGAAAGTGAAAGAAAAACAGACTGCAATACTAAGGTGTTACAAACATTGGAGAGATGTGTCAAATTATGCGTATCTAATTTGTCCACACATCAACACATTCGCAGATTAAGCTGTCTTCATATACCAGCTTTGCCAACCCTACAGCAGGCCGGATATCTCCTTCACTTTCCTGGACTAAGCAACTACAGTGGGGTCCCTCAGGGCTCAGTAATTCGTCCATTGTTGTTATCTTACAATCACACCATTGAGGGTGTTTCTGAATGCAGCTCGTCCACCCCTTGCTGGCCTTTCATCAGATATAATGGCCTGTCTGGCATGCCGTCCAACACCTGAGATTGAACTAGAACTGGACAGAGCTGCTCCCATCTCACCCTCACAATGACAGAGAGACATGATACATTTTTTGCAGGCCACTGGGGAGTCGCTTCTTTTAGCTTAAGGCTCAAGTTGTAATCCCGTGTGTATAACGGGGATTACACAGCACACATTTCTTGTGTCTGACAGACATCTGCTTCTACAGTGATAGAGAGGGACATGGTTTGTACAATGCCAGACCTTTTCAAACAATCGATACATTCATTTATCCACTGCTCACAACGTATCTGTACCACTCTTTATTTAGAAAGTCTGGCTAACTGTCTGTGGTATATTTAACCTGTGGTCAATTTCAAAAATGCAAATATGTCTTTCAAGGAAGCCAGACACGAAGCCAGAGCCTGGACCTGGGAGACAGGGATCAGAGCCAAGACTTGTGCCGCATGGACAGAGGTGGAGATGCAGCCACATGGATCTCCTCGCTAGGTTCCAGCCCTGAGAACCTACTGGCACAAACTTAATGAGAAGCACCTGGCAAAAGTGATAGAGACAGAGAAGAGAGTGTGCTGTTTAACAGAAAGTCTGTGTATTAATTTGTGGATATAAATATTCCTTTGAATAAACTAACTACTCCTGCCCTGAAATCCTCTTTCCCAGGATGGTAAATGGCTTGCGACAAACATAACAATCCCTAACAAACATCAGTATCTGTGTGATATATTAAGGTAGGAAAGAAAATATGTGAAATATTTCATAGTTTAGAAACCTTGAGTGTTAGAAATTGTGCAGTGCAAAATTATGCATATTTATTTGGTCAAATCATCAACATAGACTATATCATCTTCAATGTGTCCATCAGGCCTATTAGAGGGCGGACATCTTAAAAACCCATTCTGAACTAACCCAGTGGTGGGGTCCCTCAGGGGTCAGTAATTTGTCCCTTCCTGTTATTATTATACTTAATTGGCAATGTGAATATTGTAATAAACAGTGATTGAAATCAACAGTTCTACATTTCTGTCCATGCAAACTGCAATTAGGGTTAAAAAATAAACAAAAACAAAGAAAATGACCTGATAAGTGGCTTATTGTAACGTATTCTTTTTCTTTTCCTCATACCTGGGAAACTTCTAGAAAGGCTCTTCTACAAAGAACCATCAAGAAAGCTTCCAACTTCCACATTTTGTCGTATCTTTTCTATCGTAACATGGAGACAAGCCTTATTCAGGAGTGCATTGACAGAATACAGCAAAGAGGATAGAGATACCAGAACCTGCATATCCCTGACATTTAATCCTATTTCTTTAGTGTAGCATGAAGGGCTTTGTGGCGATGGATTTGAGACAATTTGCTGTGGCATCAGTGTCAGATTCCCTTCTGTAGTTTCCAGAACTCTTTTGCAGGAAAAAGGACTGTGATCATTCCTACGCAGGCAGACTTCCGCAGACAGCAAAGAACACTCAGAAACACCCCGGGAGGCAAAAAGTTCAGGTTTCCAAGAGTTCAAACTGCTGAATCCACCCCATTTTAAATGCTTAACCCTTAAAAGAGGAATTCTGTTGAAAGGAGCAATTCTAAACCTTGTGCTCTTATCACATTTATGCTCATGAAAAAAGGTATCCAGGTTTAAAGTCGATAAAAAGGTAAATAATAATAATAATAATAATTTCTTTTGAGAAAATAAAGAGAAAAACATCCAGAAATGAAAACCCATCTATTAATAGAGCATTTAAACACATTTCCATGTTACAACTATGTAATTATAATGTAATAAAGATGTAATTACATATTTGGAAACAAATAGTGAAACAAAATGACTAAAATAACTGAATTTTTAAGTTCCAGACAATGGGGAATAAAGTGTGGCCAGATGCATCATTATTTGCCTGCTTTTTGCTGTCCACTTGACCGCTCTGGCATTTAGCCTATGTAGAAGAGCCTCATTTGTGCCCATTGAAATACTCCTTATACAGTGCTCGCTAAAAAGTTCAAGTCAAAGAGTGCATCAGAGATCGGTAACATGTTAATAAAAGCAGAGAGCAATCCCGTCTTGGCGAGTGCAACGACAATTCGCTAGGACAGGAGCCTTAGGCGGGTAAATTGATAATCCTAACGTAATGGAATAGAATGTCAAAACAAAAGATCCATTGTATAAATCATCCAGCGCTGGGTGGACATGCGTGAATAGAATAGCGCCTTCTGAAAGGCTGCGGTGGCAAGGGGTGCGCAGGAACAGAGGGGCTGCTGGCACTGATAGAAGGATGAATGGGAAGCCTCTCCAGTGGAATAAGAAGAGCAAAGGTCAGTGAACAATAGGCAGCCCCTCTCTCCATACGGAGGGCTGTTATTCATGTCAGGAAGTCGAGCTGGTAAAGGAGGAAAGAAGAAAGCTTTCAGCGCTCAATTAATGCGTGATTAAGTGGAGCGTCAGCGTAAGCAGGAGGTCTCGGAAGCGGCAGACTCCGGCGAATATGAAAAGGGTAATATTCATCTCGTGGACGTCGCCCGGAGCTGTACGCGAGCTGTTTGTGGTTAAGAGAAAACACAGTCCACACTTGTCTGTTTTGATCAGCATAAAAAGGCAAGCGCGTGCGGGGAGTAATTGGAGATAATATGATTGTCAACAGGGTGTAATCAAGGCCTCGGAGCTCGCGAGGCTGTAATCAGGCTGACAGCAACTAATCGATACAAGACCAGACTTCAGACACGTGCCGTAAAGTTGAGCGGAAGCAAAAAAGTCCAGCGCTAAACGGAGCAGCTGCATCTTTTCGCACAACGCTGGTCGGATGCTGGAGAAGGCCATTTGCGGTTGATTGCGCTCTCAGACACAGAAGGCGAGGAAAAGTGTAATCGGCCTCCACCACACACACAGACATACCGCCCAGCCCCTGAATAATAAGACAGCGCTGTCTGCGAGTTTTCATTACGGCTTAAATGGAGGAAGCATTCGACGTACAAGTCACAATCGACGGCGCTCACTTACCGCTGGCTCTCTCCTCTTATCCTCATGCCATGTCTACTGCTGTACCTCTTTCATTACATCCTCTATTGATCGCTGCACTACATCCATGCTGAGGAACATGAGCCCTGCAAGGGCGCTGCACAGAAGTGTGATTGCCCACCTCTGTCAGCCCTGACACACACCAGAAGGAAAGCTGCTACAGGCTTTCCCAACAATCCTCATACATACATGTGTTTTGAATGTAATTCCTTTTCCCTGGTCTGGACGTTCTGCTGCTGAGGAACAGACAGTAAACCCTGTGCTGGGTCAGTGAGGTCAGTACAAGTCACTACCTCGTACAGTCCTCGTACATACATCACGCTCTTAAACCACAGTGTGCACACGCTAACCCCAGGGAGGACAACTGTAGCCCTGAGGCTTCTGAGACAGCCTGAGGGCAACAGTTGCCTAGCATCTGAAATTTGAACTTCATTGTTTTTAAAGTAGGCTCACTCTTAACGTAAACGTGCCTAACATGTCCTTTGTGCGATGCCTTAGAACAGAGGTCTTCAAATCCACAATTTTGATCCAGGTTCCAGCCTGGGATTTTACAGTGTCCAGCCGGTATGGAGCTATACCTGGCCAGTCCGGTGCAAAATCCTGGCCTGGAGCCTGGATCCAAGATCGGGAGTCAAAGACCTCCAACATACACTCTTAAATAACAGGGTTCTTTGGACATGGCGATGGTTCTAGTTAGAACCATGTGTTCTAACCAATCAGGTCCTTTCCCTGTTGTAATGGTTCTTCACATCGATGAAAAATGTGTTCTATGTTTTGATATATCTATATTTAATATGGTTCATTATGAAAATGTTTCTGTATAGCTCCCAAAAGAATTCTTACAAAGTACGACTTGTTACCAAAAAGAACTCCTTTTAGTGCTGTGTAAAATCGTACGCACCACATTCCTTAGGAATCTGTAGAATCATTTCACCATGCAGCTGGTTCTATACTGAAATCGTGGTTCTAATGTGGACCATTGTCTTTACCAAAGAACTTTTTAAAAGTGCAGATGAATTAATGTTTTAATGGATGATTCTTTGGAGGAGAATTTCCACATGATGTAAATGTAAAGGGGGGAAACTCTAGGACTTGGTAGATAGATTATTATAAGAAGGATGCTTCTTAAATGGTCCTTTAGAAACCAAAAAAAGGTCTATGGCATGGAAGCTGTTGTACATGTTGCTGTGACTTTCAGCACTGCTCAGTTACACTCTTAGCCCTTTTCCACCAACGTAGAACTGGTTCCGTCCAATTTGACACCTAATTTCGAACCATTTAGTGCATTGTTTCTGGGGCTGTGGTCAGTGGAACTTGAGGGGAGTTCACTATGATCTGACCCCGCTGTAAACTCTGGCTAAACCATAACTTTTTACTGATCTGTTTGTCTCTGGCTCTGTCCTGTAAAAACACACAGCAGCTCTGTGTAATGATGCCGACTTGGTTCCCATCGAAACTTAACCAAATGCTGCAGAGTACCAAGGTTCTAAGAATCCTGAACAGAACCAGGGATAAGAATAAGGGCTTTTCTTGTTGCTGCATCATATGAAAGCCAGACCCAGTAATCTAAGGCCTGTTCACACTTGCAAGCACTGATTCCAAGTGTGTATGGGATTCACAAGTGTGATTCCGCCTGTGAAAACTTGCAAGTCGACATGGAGAAGGGTGGATTTTTATGGGCAGTGTTTATGGGCTTTTCTGCTCAAGTTGAACATTTCCAAATCAATCCATGAGCATCCCAGTGGAAAACGTGCTCCACCGATGAAAAAAAAAAAGCACTCTGAGGCAGAATGAGTGGAGACAGGGGAATCTGTGTCCTGCTGGAGGTTATAATGCTGTTTTGAGCAGATTCTTCTGCGCTGTCTGCACGCGGCTTAATACAATCACCCAGCCCCTCTTCAGAGCAGGTTTGGGAGGCATCCCGCCACATTGTGTTTGTGGCGTGAGCTGTAATGCATCCTGATGCATAGTCAGCAGCAACAAATTACCGTCCATATCCACTGTGTCACTGCCCTGGTTTCCTTCAGAGTCTCCTCTCCTGTTCATTCATGACCTGGCCCATGAACACAGCACTTCCTTCAGCGGAAATTATGTAAAAAAGTGCTCACTCAAGGTCCACTGAAAACCCAAGAGAACCCAAGACTAGCGCTGTCAAAATTAGGGATGCACTGATCTGATATTAGGATCGGATATCAGTCCAGATATTAACAAATTTAGCTGGATAAGGTATCGGATAAATAGGCCGATCCATGGGATCCATTCACTTTCAATTGAAGTTCTTCATGCTACTTATTTTTTCTTATTATCAGCAGCTAAATTTAATTTTGAATTGCACTAAATATTTGCATGTTTATGCTGTCTGATTACTGATCGTATCTGACCAAGTTATTTATTTATTCTCAGGTTCAGATGCTAGATTATATATTGGATTTGAAATTAGGTTGATTATTTTTTGTGTTGTTTACAAAGTGAGGCTATTTATCTTTATTTTTGGCTGATACATTTTATTTATTTTTAATATATTTTAAGAATTTTGGCTTATTTTGAAAATTAGTGCTGTGTCAATGTTCTTTATCACAGTTCATTACAGTGGCAAATAAATAGTATTTTTAGTACATCTATATCTATGTGTTATTTTGTTATATTTTGTACAGTAATGTTTAAGACAAACCTTATGCCTTAAGTCTTTCCCAAAAGGTGAGATGTATGGTTTATTAATTAAATAATGGTATCGGGTCGGAATGGGGTATCGACCGATACATAAAGTAAATGTATCGGTATCTGAACTGAAAAAGTCGGATCGGTGCACCAATAGCCAAAATGAACAAATTCACAGTGTAAAGCAGTCTTTTTTATCATGCTAATTAATCCCTTTACCAAATTTGGCCACAACTTCCACCCCCCATTCACTCTTTTAACATAACCTCAATGGTTTAATCTAATGATGTAAACAATGTCGCTACTGTTGAGTTTTATTTCTTGCATATTAAATATCACAACTACCTAAGTCTTAGCCTTCCTCCTCTCTCTCAGATTTATTTTATTTTTTCTTAGATTCTATTCTATTTACACCTCCTACATCTCTTACCTCAATTAATATGAGCCATGAGTTCTCATTAAATCTTCTGTGCCCAAAGCTCAAGCTGAAGCTGAAGCAAATTAAGAGATTCAAGAATCATCAAAAATACACTGAGATATTATAATAAACTAAAAAAATATAATGGTTTCCTTTTGCATGTTTATCATGCATATTCACACAACACATTTATCTCTCTCCTAAAAATACCAGCATTTTAACTTTATTGTTCTGATTACAGGTTTTAATCTGTAGACATTCATTAATTCACTGTCTGTAAGCGCTTATCCAGTTCAGGGTCACGGTGGGTCTGGAACCTACCCGGAATCATTGGGCACAAGGCAGGAATACAGCCTGGAGTGAATGCCAGTTCTTCTCAGGGTAACACACACACATTCACTCTCACACCTACAGACACTTTTGAGTCACCAATCCACCTACGGTGTGATTTTGGACTGTGGAAAGAAATCGGAGCACCCGGAGGAAACCCACGCAGACACAGGGAGAACACACCAAACTCCTCATAGACAGTCACCCGGAGCAGGACTCAAACCCACAACCTCCAGGTCCCTAGAGCTGTGTGACTGCGACACTACCTGCTGCACCACCCTGCTGACATGACTAATATAAATATATCTCTATTGTGTTGATCTTACACTGATTCTTTAATTTTACATTTAAATGATTAAATTAAACCATGTTTCATTAAAAACTTCAGCCTTAAGAAAGGACAATGTGATTATTCGTGATTAATCACAGCTAAACTTTAATCAGTCAACAGCACTACCTTAGACACATTTTAATACCAGATGTGGACAGTTGTGATATAATTCCAATAATAGTGAAGAGTCTTTAAGATAAAAGGCCAAATGCTAAATAAGTTACCTGAGTTACCGTGAGCCGTCTAATCACTCCTTAACTTACTGCACTTCACTTTGTATCTTCAGGTTCCAAAGCAGCATGGGCTAAATCTTTAATATCTCACTGCTCTCTTTCTAGTGCAAGTCAGCACAACCATGACCTCTATAAATAAAAGTGCCCTGAAGAAGGAGTAGGGAGGCATTTGAGATTCAGACTATGTTGGCTGATACCAATCGTGACGAAGTTACAAAACATGGGGGAGGCTGTGGCCTGATGGTTAGGGAACTAGACTTGTAACTGGAAGGGTTCCGGTTCAATCCCCAGAGCTGGCAGGTCATGACTGAAGTGCCCTTGAAGTGCACCTAACCCCGAACTGCTCCCTAGGCGCCCACTGCTCCAGGCATGTGTGTTCACTGTTAACTGTGTAAATGTGTGTTTCACTGCACGGATTGGGTTAAATGCAGAGAACTAATTCATCTGTGTGTAAGCACAGGGGCCATTAAAGTGATTCTAATTCTAAATGTTGGAAAGGTTTCTCCTGTCACGTTTCTATATGAGTACAGTGTAAAATGAACTTCAGCTTTATAACCGTTCTCATTCAAATTGACATGCTTTCTGTGCTCCAGTTCGGACTCTCTATCTACCACAGGCCAGTATGGGGTATCATTTTAGTGGTCAAGTGACATTTACCCTGTCAAATGTCTATGTGTTTCTCCACAGACATAGTCTATAGTGCTCAATAGTGGTCTCTTTATGGACGTCCATTCAAAATGAATGTTTCTTTATTCCTTGTCTCTGGGCTTTGACATTGTTGCTTGAGCACAAGGAGGCTCACTGTTTTCTTGTCCAAGCTTGGACATCAGCTTGGCTGACATGCCATTTCTCTGCATATGTAGTGTTGTCAGCCACATGGAATTTCCAGCAAATATTATTGCTTAATGAATATGCTACTGGAGAAAATATTGTGTGAAATCATCCTTAAAAAACATGCGCAACTCGCTAATGACTGTATCCAAGTGCGTTATTTCCCCCAGTGTCTAACTATACCACCATGTGTACAATACAACACAAAATCTAAGCTGTCTAAGGTCATCTCTTATCATATACACACAGCAAAACTGCAGCAGCAGGACATTATTGAGCTAGCAGAGGTCATCTTTTGAGGTGTGTGCATGTGTGTTAAGTCCCCCAGGCTGTTATTCTCTCCTGTTGGTGTCTGAAGAGGGCTTCAGCTCAAGCTTTAGTGAATGAGCAAACGTGACAGTGCTTGACAGTGAATGAGAGGGTCCAGGGAAAAATTAAGGACATGGGATGAATATTTAGCAAGGCCCAAAATACTGAGTGAGAAATAGTGGCCTTCCTCAGGCGAGTGTGTGATGGTGAGTTTGAGAGTTAAGGTCGTCAGATGATTTGGCAATGACGGCCTCAGCAGTCAGCTAGAGATGACCCTGCGTGTGAGTGTGTAATGGTTTTTGTGCACTGTCAGGGTAAAAATATTCGGACGTAAAAGTAAAAGTAGAGGAAATCGAGGCTAATCTACGATGTCAGAAGCAAAAGCTGCATTTTTACCCAGAGATTGTCACCCAGAGATGAGAAAAAATAAAAATATTAATAAAATGAAAAAAAAAAGTTCCTATTCCTGAGTGGACTTTCATGACTTCCTGTTTCACTGGGGCATATATATGAGGCGACAAGTACAGTAGAAACTGGGGCATAATTCTAATGAGTAGAAGGTACACACACACACACACAAACACACACACATTTATCAGTATTACCCCAGTATTGTTAAAATAAGCTGAATAGTTGAAAAAGTTCTGAAACACAAACTTTTATTTTGTTTCTTTCTTCTTTCTTTTTTTTTGTGGAAATATTTGGTACTTTTCCCTTTTTAAAATACAGGTTGATTTTAAATAAATCCTAGAGCACAAAGGAAAATGCATTTTTATGTAACATGAATCAATTTAAGGTGGAACTTTGTTATTGCTTGTGAAAGAAATTTATTGAGGACCCTTTAGGGTAGAAAGTGGCACAGAAGCTCTTCAGAAGTTAAGAAAACACTCAGATATAAATGCAGCCCCATTTAAAGGGCAATAGACTGCAACATTTAAGGTGGAAAAGCGAGCAGCAGGTTTGTAATTCTGGCTAGAATGCATTATGTTTTGCCTGAGATGTGTTGATTATGTGACTAAATCATCACATTTCTACAGCCACTCATGTGTTTACAAGACAATCAAGATCAGTTAGTCCATTAACCTTCAGCAGCCCCGGTGTCATGCTCAGTCTCACCATCCTGTCCTGATATCACCTCCCAAGGCTTTGAATGTCCTTGTGAAATCAGGATGGTGTGGTGAGACTGGGCACTGCATTGTGGCTCTGTCACTGTCCCACATTTCCCCCGACACAAACAAAGCCCACGTCACGTGTCGTGGTGAGGCTGCTTCTGGTGCCTCTTTCACACATGATCTCCAGAGAATATCTAGAGAAGCTCCAGAGTATCGTCCCCGCAGTGGTCTTTCACACATGCAGCTTGGAGCAGCGCCTGTGCATCGTGTGCAGACTCAGACTTTACCCCGAGTCTTTACTAGGGCGCTCCCAGAATAAAGTCTGTGTAATGTCCGGGACAAATGCTGTGGGCGGTGGTCGCGTTCACACACAGCTCCTCCAGGTATTTGTCTGGATTACTGTGCATGTGAGACTGTCCCTAACTTTGGCATCAGCTGTAATTAACACCGTCGGGAATTTTACTGTGGCCCTGACACTGTGTTAAGACGTGTGTGTGAACATATGAGTGCATTAGAGGATGAATGGCAACAGCTCGTCTAAAGTTTCATCCAGAGAAAGATGACACATGTGGCAGAGTGTGTCGGGCGAGTGGGGAGGAGGAAATGAAACATGAAGAACAAAACAAACACAGAGAGAGAGAGAGAAGAGCAGAGAGAAAGACGGCTGCTAGTGATGGGTATAATAAGTCATGTGGCAGCTCGAGCGGGGCTCTTTACGGCATCAGAGGCGATCAGCTGCTCAGCTAACCTTCAAATGACATTAGACCCCCTCAGCAGCTCACGCCACACAGCTGACGAATCATTAAACCCAGCCCGGTGTTCACATCCCGACCAGCACAAATCACTTTGATGGCACCTATAATAGAGTGGGTGATGGGACGAGGTTGAGCAGCCAGAGTTACTCTGACAGAGAGAGAGAGAGAGAGACTGCATGGTTGCTGAAAGCATACTGCCAGTGGTATCAGGTTAACTCTCCATAAATGCCTGAGTGAAGGAGGAACCCTACACTTCTGCCCTTACAGAGCCCTCAAGCCTCCTAACATCTACTTAGACCCATTCCTTTTCAGTAGTTCCCTAAAAAGCAAGTGACTGCGACTGCATACAGGTCACGCCCACTTCAGCTGCAGCTGAGGTCAACATTACAATTTACTCCACTCGCAGATGCTCTTATCCTGAGTGACTTACCATTCTCATCATGGAACACACTATAAAAGAAATGTAGTGTTGGGAGTGTTACACAGACTAGGAGCTGAACCCTCGTCTCCTGTGTGGAACGCCATACTGCTGCCCACTACAGTATTACACTGATTACAGCGACTATTCAGACCAGGGCCACTGTGAGAATGAGTCTAGATGTTGGGACACTGCTCTGAAGGTTTAATGGCACAGTAAAACTGCAACCAATTAAGTTCTAGTCTGAATGTGTTGCAGTTTTTCATGAGTGCATTAATAAGACAGTGGCCCTCATTGAAAAAAGCTGCAGATTGTAAAATGAGCACACACAACTTGCAACAACCATTTTGATATTCATCAATTTTTCCTCAGGGAAATCTCTACAAAGTGTGATACAACATCTGGTAAAAGTGTGGAGAATTTTAGCTTAACAGTTTAAGAGTGTGAAAAATGCTGAAAATTAAATTAAATGAGAGTTAAATCCCGAAATATCAATAATAAATAAAAGCACAAATAAGTGTGCAAATATGTACTAATGTGGATGTCAATATACAGTGCATCTATGCAGCATCCATTAAATACATACTAAAGTGTGCATACTAAAGTGAAAAAGGCAAACTTGTGTAGTGAATCACCTAATACACTGGCATAGATCATTGTCTTAAATATAATTTTTCCACTTGTTGTGTTTTTTAACAGGGCGGCACGGTGGTGCAGCAGGTAGTGTCGCAGTCACACAGCTCGAGGGGCCTGGAGGTTGTGGGTTCGATTCCCGCTCCGGGTGACTGTCTGTGAGGAGTTGGTGTGATGTCCGCGTGGGTTTCCTCCGGGTGCTCCGGTTTCCTCCCACAGTCCAAAAACACACATTGGTAGGTGGATTGGTGACTCCAAAGTGTCCGTAGGTGTGAGTGAATGAGTGTGTGTCTGTGTTGCCCTGTGAAGGACTGGCGCTGGATAAACAGTTACAGTTTTTTAACACTATAAATGCATGAATAATGGCCTACTTTATGTAAATAATTCAGGAAGGGGGTGCTTGTTTTCACACTGATTCATCACCTGCGCTCAAATCTTCATTTGTTTCCACGTCACACGAAAGTTGTCATGACTCAGATGATGATTAGTTCATACGTTATTTAATGTGATCAAATCTAAACTCGTTTTAATGCAAACTTTAAGAGTGAGTAACATCAGTTAGAGAAAAGGAGACACAACAGAAAAAATCAATGCTTATGTTTTGTTTATTGATAGAGAATCGCAGTGTATATGAGTCAATAGTTTCTCCCACATCTGCGTGATAGTAATGCAAGCTGTTGCAAAAAGACTGCGCTCTGTGGCTCAAATCCCTAATGTTGCGAACCTGTGTTTTTAAATAACCACATTTTCAGAAATATTTGGACATTGTGCAAAATGTAAGTAAAAGCAACATATAAATGTGTGCAAATAATTAAAAGTAAACCATTTCATCCATGATTTCCAAAAACGGTTTTGATTTGCCAGGATCAAGGATATTTTTCACTTCACCACAGTCCATCTTAAAGGAGCTAGTTTGTAGATGCAGCAAAGAACTGTGTTCACAGGAAATGTTTCTGAGCCATTGAACGATGCCCACTACAGAAAAATGTCACGAAAATGTGGACCTGAACACCACAGCCAGGTTTTGGGCCTTGTCCCTTGCAAATACATAAATGTGTTATAAATATTGTGTGCTCTAAATGAGGAAATGACTGTGCATCAATATTTGAAGTTGTGAAACTTTATCCTAGAATTGTTTCAATCTTTGCTCTCACATTCTTTCAAAGAGCCATGAACCCCTCCTCACAGACAGACACCCGGAGCGGGACTAGAGCCCACAACCTCCAGGTCCCTGGAGCTGTGTGACTGTTATTTATTGGTTTGTTTTACACAACTTTACCAGTATTTTGTTCCCCATCCAAACTTTGTTGGAATGTGTTGCTGGAATCATATTTTAAACAAGCAAATTAAAAAAAATCATGAAATATATATATTCATTCATTCATTCATTATCTGTAAGCCCTTATCCAGTTCAGGGTCGTGGTGAATCCAGAGCCTACCTGGAATCATTGGGCGCAAGGCAGGAATACACCCTGGAGGGGGCGCCAGTCCTTCACAGGGCAACACAGACACACACACATTCACTCACACCTACGGACACTTTCGAGTCGCCAATCCACCTACCAACGTGTGTTTTTGGACTGTGGGAGGAAACCGGAGCACTCAGAGGAAACCCACGCGGACACGGGGAGAACACACCAACTCCTCACAGACAGTCACCCGGAGCGGGAATCGAACCCACAACCTCCAGGCCCCTCGAGCTGTGTGACTGCGACACTACCTGCTTTTGTTTGTCTGGATAAAGCTCTCTCTTGCTCTAACACACTCAATATGAGAAGTGTCTGGGATCATCTGGAAATATACTGCATCCCAGACCTTGACATGTGCCACTGTTAGGACAGAGTCCATGTTTTTTTCTTTACCTGTGAGTGATGTTAATGTATTATTTCATTGGGGAAGTACAGCTGGATCCTGACACTGTTATCTATGACATGACATTTGTTATCTACAAACGTGACATACACCATCTATAACAAAGAACATGGCTAAAGACAGTAACAGTGACAAAGAACTTGATGTCTGAACTGTGTCGGCACCTCTGTCCACATTTAAAGATAGTGCTGTATGATTAGTGACATCATTGAAAGACTTGACGTGTGCTGATTTAGACATGGACCCAACACAGTGCTAATGGTTAATAATCACTGTATTGGTCTCCCAGGTCCAGCACAACAAAGACTGCATGTCTAGATGAAAAGCCACATTTTGGCTAATGGTAAAACAATTTAAAATAAGGCTGTATCTCTTTAAGGGGAGTTTACTGAGAGTGAGATGCTGGTTCAGTGTAAAGGTCAGAAGACAGTGTTGTGTGGGCCACTCAGTTGTCAGCATGTGTCCTGTGATGTTGCTGAAAGGGCAGCTTAAGGTCTCTAACAGCTGACCGTCTCTTGACTACGTGCGACCTTCTTCCACAGGCAGGCCTTGCCCTGCAGCCAGCTTGACTGAATTAATGTAGCATGCAGCACATGCTCTATCTCAAAAGTCCCTATCAGACTCATTTGTTAATGACGGATTCGCTGGGAAGCAATTCATTTGTCTCTGGGGGGCAGTGAGCGTTAGCCGCGCACACTCTAATGATGGCCAATTGATGACCGTAATTACTCACCGGCTACTGCAGCTGCTGACACGGACGCCTCGTCAATATGACTCTGAGAGAGGGAGACACACTCACAAACAGAGAAAGCAAGCAGTCCATTCATGAACATACTTCTGCTACCGCTAATGATAAACACGCCATCACTTTCTCAATGAATCAGCTCCCTTTATTCCACATGATAATGTATATTGCAGCTTTCACTCAGGGCTTTATTACAGAGACAACCATGGCCTGATGGACATAGAATTTTATACAGTTGTGTGCAAAAGTTTGGGCATGTTTGGACTCCCAGGGGGGCAATTGTTGCTGTACCTGCTAAAGTGACTTGTTCAATGGACAAATTAAGAGCTAGCCATCTAGATAACTGGCACATTGCACTGTACAAGTTAATTAGGGATCTAACTTGACAGTGTCGTCTAATGTTGAAAAGTTTTATTTCTGTGGTCACCTCATGTAGAAATACCACCTGTAACCACTAGATTCATAAAGCTTTCTCTTAATCTACATACTGCACAGTATTTGTGGAGAGCTTTATCCAGGAGTTTATTATAAAAGTTACTTTGCCTCTAGAGCGAATCAACAATCAATTGTGGTCATAAACAAATAAATAGCCATTGAGTTGCCCTCACAGATATTTTGAAGAGAGACCAGCTTTATCACTACAGTGATCCCTCACTTATCGCGGGTGATATGTTCCAGAACCACCCATGAAAAGTGAAAATCCGCGAAGAAGGGACGGTATATTTATTTGAATACTTATTTATTATTTTAGTAGTTGTACACTATTAAGTACACTATTTTAAGAGCGGAGAAGGGTAGCTGAGCACGAACGACTGGGATACAGGCAGCATTCTCTGGTTGGTCGCCTTCCATCAGTCAACCAATCATGTGTTGTTTACAATCTCACGTCGGCAAGTAGCGTGTCAAGCGACCATAGATTAATTATATATTAATTAAATACATTAATTACATTACATTAATATTCATTGAAAGCCCGCGAAACAGCGAGTCCGCGAAAAGTGAACCGCAAAATAGCGAGGGACCACTGTACTCATAAAAATCTATACATTTTTCACTCTTCAGTCTTCAGATATTTAATTTTAGGTGCAGTTCCAGAATAAAGATTATCATGAAGTTTACAGATGTTGTACTGACCAGATCGCTAGCTGCTCTCTCTACACGGCTCTGGCTGCTCCAGGTATCCATACAGGGTTGTGCCCAAAATGAATCATGTGCCCTCTTCACTATATACTTCACTACATAGTGAGCAATGTAGGGAATAGAATAGGGGGGCATTTGGAACATGCCTCACATTGTATACGATGAAAGTACATTGGGGCCAGCCCTCTCACACCCACTGAGAATGAACTGAAGGCTCTGCAGCTTGAGAAAAAGAGTCTTAACATGAGAATTTATGAGAGGTGTCTGGAACAATTTTCCACCGTCTTGAAAATGCCCAAAAAAGAGGCAGGACTGTATGGAACTAAACCTAATACTGAATGGACTGTGATACTTAGAAGTGGGACAAACCCTCTGGCAGAGTTTGGTTAATACAGAGCCATGGATTTTTACAGTAGTAGAAAGAAATAACTTTTTTTTCCTCCCTTTCCCTTTTGGTGGTGTGTCACGCCATTGTTCTCAGGAACAAACCGCCCGTGTTCGGACTAATGACTTGTTTTCAGAATAAAACCCAATATAGTGGTCCTTCAATGTCCATGACTGATTGTTTCCAGGACGTCTACAGACACCAAAAACTTCTCTCTCAAGTCTGCCTTCTCAAGTCCCCTGTATATCACCGGTTTGTATTTTATTAAGAACACCTACCTACATCTACACTCATTGTCCAGCTCCACTGACCATACAGGAGCACTTTGTAGTTCTAAATTACAAACTGTAGTCAATCTGTTTCAGGACCCCAACAGCACTACACACAGCAGGCATCCCACCGACACCATCCTGATGAAGAACTAGAAGACGAGCAACACAAACTGTGCAGCAACCGATGAGCTACGGTCTCTGACTTTACATCTACAAGGTGGAGTAATGAGGTTTGACTAACAAAAGTGGACAGTGAGTGGACACAGTGTTTAAAAACTCAAGTAGCACTGCTTTGTCTGATCCACTCATACCAGTGCAACACGCACTAACACACCACCACCAAGTCAGTGTCACTGCAGCGCTGAGAATGATGGTCCAAAATTATCCATTCTGTTTTATTAACACCCCATTAAATGTAAAAGTCTTTTTCCTTCTTCTGTTACTGTTTTCAGGGCTTGACATTTTCACAATGATATTCTAAGTTAAAATAAGTCAACACATCCTGTAAATGAGACAAATTCACCAAAAAACATTTGGTGTTTTTCTGCAACTTGTTTCTTAGTCCACATTTTCCTACATTTGCATTTTACAAAGGCCATTTTTATTTCATTATTATTTAAGTTTCATTCCCAGTATGTTCCCTGTAGAGGGTATGGATCTATTTTCACTTAGAAAATCAACAAAGCACCCAGGAAACACAGTGGCTGGTTAGAGAGCTCATTTGCATATTGCAGCATTGTGCAATATCAGTATTGTTAAAGGTCAGTATTACAAAAGGCCAACGTACACTCTGTGTCCAAACGATTGTAGGCACTTTCTAATTAGTGATTTCCGCCACTTTAAGGTGCACCCACTGCTGACATAGATGTTTATTTGCACACACACACACACACACACACACACACGAACACAGCTGGTCCCGCTGACATTGAAAGGCATTAGCCAATCGAGATGGAGCCACAAATGCCACACCAGGCCTAAGCGTGGACTAGAGGGGTATAAAGCCCTCACAACTCTGGGTTGTGGTGGTGCTCAAGCTCTATCCAGTACCTATGGGATGATATGGAGTGGCATGTGTGATCCAGAACTAATCAGAGCTCACTGATGCCCCTGTGGCTAAATGGGAGTCCATTTTACATTTATTGTCTCTTCTCCATTTGTATTTGGTTCTTGTTCTGGACGTTTAGGTGGATTCTCTGATGGTTGTGAGGCTGAGGGCTCATTCTTATTTTATTATCCTGCTCAGTCTGACCCTGCAGACTCTGGACCTATGTTACTTCCTTTGAATGAGGGGTGGTGGTGGGATATAAAGTAAAAAAAATCATTGAACTGTCTCATCTTCAAACACCAAAATCCAATGTTAGCATTGATCAGTTTTTGTTTTTGATTCTGGTTTTCCACTCCTGACACCAACAAACACACACACACACACACACACACACACTTCCCCACTCAGCCTACTGCAGCAGCAGAGCAAGAGAGTGAACAACAGTATTACAGATTAGAGAAAGTGAAGCTGACAGTGCTCACCGAGGAAAGAGAGAGAGAGGGAGAGAAAGAGAGAGAGATTAAGTGCTGATTGACTTCCGTTGTGAGGTTATTGAACTGCGTCTCTGCTGCAGTTCTGTTCTATGCAGCTACATTCCAGCCTTCCTTCATTCCCTCCACGACAGTGAACGGTGGAGTACTAACCCTGTATGGACCCCTGCAGATCAGCTTCTGACCTCTACTTAGAGATCATGTGAGTTTTGATGTAAAGTCCATATCGTATTGTACTACACAATCACACGCTGTGTTTAAAGGAACACTAGGTAGTATTTTTACCTTAAAATTACAGCTTCAAAATCACTGTGATGCTTCACAGACCTGTGATAGACAGAAAAGCACCTCCACTGTTGCTAATCCAGGCCTAGCACTGCAGAAACTGCTCTATGTAACTTTTGGAGGAGGGTAGGAAACCATCCCTCCCTCTGCTTCTCCTGCCTCTTGATTTCAGAACACCAGACAGTGTTGTGTGCAGACATACCTCAACATGCCTAGTGTTGCTTTAAAAACAAAGTTTATAAATACTTCAGTCAGGAAATAGCCGATAGGAATTTAACCTGAAAGGCACTGATCAAAATGTTGGCCTCCCTTGCTTCACCTCTTTATTTAGGAGAATGTTTAGTGTAATTCTGGAAGTGTGATTGGTCAGGATGCTCAGGATATGGCCAGATCGAACACTATGATCTTTTAGCTCTTATATACAGCCATCTCCTGCCATAACAAAACTCAAAAGCCCAGCATCCTGGTGAATATCAGTCATCTCTTTTCACAGTAATGGTCCTTGCATGCACAGTTCAAGTAGAAACCCTTTACATCGCTACGGAGGTTCTTTAAACCCACAAACATGATTCCTAAAGAACCTTCGACTGAAAGTACTTCTTCTATGGCACCGCTCCATAGAAGTGCTTCAGGCACCTTTATAGTAGAGGGTGTACATGGGCTCACACACACACACATACACACCACAGCGGCTCGGCACTGACAGAGTGCGGAGATAAGGCTTTATGTAGAGTACGCACCCAGTAGAGTGATGCAACAGCCAGACATAGCGTAGAAAATCGTATACATGACAACAGAAACACACAGTGACAACCCCCACCCTCCACAACACACTCAGCATTCTGTACCTAACACACAGGATGGAAATGAAGCTCCTTTAAACAGTACGAGTAAAGTGTGATGCAATCCACACACACAGCCATGTTGTTAGGTATAGATACCTTAGAGATGTAAAGGGGACACAGGAGCAGCTTTTCATGAGCTTAAAGTCACAATGCACGATGCATAATGTGCACTGGAGGGTATAAAGGGCCTCAGGAAAGGGCTGTAACCGTGGAACTGTGTTTTCAGCTTTAACAGAGCACTATCTAATATTTTAGAGTGGCATTTGTGATCTAGAACTAATCATCCAACATCAGCCCCTGACTTTATTAATGTTAATGTAAGGCTGTGGATGTGGCACGTGTGTGCAGCCAATGTAAACGTAAAAAAAAAATAAATAAATAAAAAAAGAGTAGCTTTTCCTACCCTCCACCAGATCTTACATAGTGCAGTTTCTGTGGTGCATAGTCTGGCGTGGCAACGACAGAGGCTCTAATCTCCCTATTAAAGGACAATGATTTTGAAGCTGCAATTTTAAGATAAAAATACTACCTTGTGTTGCTTTAATTCCTCTACAGCACATTTTGTTTTCATCAAGAACAGGATTTGAAACTGTGTGGGGAAACCCTATTGGATTTCGAGTCCAGCACCACTCCAGCTCTTCCACTGAAGTTCATGGTCACCAGGGATCATGGCGAAAGAGGTACGTTCAGAGGTAAGTCCGTGCCCTGCTGCGCATGCGTCTGCAGTAGGTATGAATCAGCCTTTAGAAGTGAGGAATTGTTAAAGAAAAAAGAATTGTAGCGAGTAGACACTGGGAAAATGTATATATTCATATGCTGCAATATGAAGAGGTCACTGCAGTCAAAGCCACAGCAGAGGTGTTGGAAGATGTGAATCCCTGTGTCAGAGTTTGCAAAGCTGAACCTGGTATGACGATTCACACAAATATTCACCTTCAAGTGTGTGACGAGCATGCAACCAATGCGCACACACACACACACACACACACACACACACACACACACACACACACAACAGCATCTGCAGTCTCAGACTCTCTCAAAGCCCTCCTCTGAAATAGCATTACTCTGACAAGATAAGAGAAATGGCTTCCGCTTCCTGGCTATAAGCCTCTAAATCACTTGGCCTGTGCATCCCTGCATCATCTTATACCACAGCAATCCAGAGCAAACAAACAACTCCGTAAACACAGCAAAACAAACATGCAGATTTCTTAGTGCGGGGTTAGCACCGCCACCCCGTCAGGTTTAATGGCACTCTGCTACATTCACAAATTACTTCAGCCAACGGCCTGGCAGCTCATTCATCAGTGTCTGCAGCTGGGCTTTAGCCACAGAGAGAGAGAGAGAGAGCGAGAGAGAGAGAGAGAGAGAGAGAGAGAGAGAGAGAGAGAGAGGAATATGCACAAAACAGCAGGACATCTGGACAAAACTTCATAGCACATGGCCAATGCCGTTAGCCATAGTCTCCTACATTATTTTTAAAGAGCAGTTCAATTCCACCAAGCCAGATGTATTCTTTGACTACGGGGGGTGTGAAGCCCTCCCTCTCTCACTGAAAGAGGCCATTAAATCTAGGTTTCTTTTTCCGCATCCACATCATTAACTTGTAGTTAATACATAACTAGAGGCTGTGTGATTAGACGTCTGTGCAGCCGTGAACAACAACGCCACTAAAAGGTCCAAGGCATATACAACTGCTCCTGTTTATATTAAGTGCCTCTGTTAAAACTCTGTAATTACATATTTATAAAACCTGCAACCTTTAGTATTCCATTCCCTGTGGATTACAGTGATAGAGTTGTATAAATATATGTGCATCAACTTCAGCTTCCTCTCATGTAATTGATGTGTGATATGTTAAAGCACAACTTCATTAACTGTGCTAAACAAATCACTCTGCTACAATGAAAACATCTGTAAATACACTTTTATTGCAAGAATTGTTAATGTGGATAGGTCCGGTTCTGAAATTTGACAGTGGATCAGACACAGCAGTGCTGCTGGAGTTTTTGAACACAGTGTCCACTCACTGTCCACTCTGTTAGACACACCTCCCTCGTTGGTCCACCTTGTAGATGTAAAGTCAGAGACAGGAGCTCACCTGTTGCTGCACAGTGTGTGTCGGTCATCCTCTAGGCCTTCATAAACCATACCTGCTCTGTGGTGGTCCTTTTGGGGTCCAACAAAGTATGAAGAGCAACACGTGAAATGAAGTCTTAATTATATTTGAACATATTGCAAACATTATGATCAAAGACAGCTTTCAGAGGAAATAAAAGTGAGTTTTTCATGAGCCAGTTAGGAACACTTATTTTACTGTCCTAACAGAGAGAGCAGAACAGCTTCTCCAGACCACGAGGCTATAACCTTCAGCCTCTACACCAGTGAATGGCTGTTAACTTTAGAGCTGTAACTCTGTTCCACAAAATCTGGCATAAATCTGTCTATTTTTACAGTGCTGTTCTTCTCCGAGATACAGAGACTAAAGCTGATCGCATGAGCCAAGTATCTCCAGCCATTTCATCAGCCTCCAATCCAGGTTTCAAAGTTTCAAGACTACTGACACAGCAGAGGAAACTCTTACAGCTACTAAGACATACACAATGCATCCATACATATAAACTGTATGTATGACTCGGCCATGGCGTTAAAGGTGACATTCATTACAGTGGCGATTGCTCTAAGACTACAAGCTCAGCTTCCCCTAAAATGTAAAAAAATAAGTGATCAAATATATACTTTTGTGTGTACATGTCATTGAATAAATATGCACTACAACACACTCAACTTTTGTTCAGAATCAGCTTCTTATCACTGGTAAAGACGCAGCTTTCCTCTCAATCATTCCCGCAGATTCACAGTGCTTTAAACAGTGTGGCCGCTGAGTTCAATAGCGAAGCAGCGAAACGAGACGAGTGATTGGATAAATGCTGGGCTTTGTCCCACCCATCGGACGCTCAGCGTCTCTGGGGGTCTATGGGGCAGTGGGCTGGCCTCGGCTGGCCCGGACGCTCAGCTTCTGCATGATGATTGGATGATCTGTCTGAGGCTGAATCCCTTTTTGATTGACAGCGAAATGAGCGAATCAGCGATCCTTTGGTGTAAAGACCCGTGGGGGCATTACATTTTCATTCTGTTCTGAGTTGAACCAGACTTTCTAAGTCCTTTTAGCAGCATTTTCTTTGTTAAAAACGACTAGTGACAAATCAAGCTTCTATTTCTGGTGTTTTTTTTGTAGCTGCTTGTGTTTGGAGACTGACTTCTATCACTCTTTCTGACTTCTATCGCAGTTTCTAGCGGGTGCTGCTGAGCCCCTCCACCGTCACAAAGCACTCACAGGTGGACACACTTCACATGGGCCAAGGCCGTTTAAGCAGCCTAGCTCTGCTGGCCACTGAGAGGACACCAGTCAAGTCCCTGGGAAAGACGCCTTCTTGGTACGACAGGGTCACAGATCACTTTATTGAAAAGGAACGGAGGGTAGAATTTACATATAAATAAACCGACACATTTTATGATGTAAGCCGAAATTGAGCTTCCCCTCCTTGAAAGACCAGCATCCGCCACTGGTTCATTATCATTTTTAGTCAAAAATCACCATATTCTCTGGTCAGTTTGCATGCTGGAACATCCTCAGGTGTTTGTACACATCCCTTACTCTGTAAAAGTGTAAACAAACAAAGAGGCTCACTTCAGCATGGTGCTGTGTCTCTGAGCTACGAGAAATGGTATCTGGAGACATTTGGATGCTGGAGAGACTTCTTTGAAAAGCATGTAAAGAGATGAGAATGTTGCTCTATTCCTGATCCATATGTGGGTCGTATTGACCTATTTATGCTGTAGTTATTACTTCAGTAGGAACTGAACCTAAATTTAGGAGACCGCTAAGAGCACAAAGGTAAAAAGACCAAAAGTGCTACAAAACTAATTTACTTAGTAACCCACTGGACCCAGTGACGTTGCAAAACCCTGTCTCTAACAGGAATTGCTGGCATTTCAAAAAGCACAACGGCAGTTGAAAAAAGTAAAAAGTTGTGATGTTTACTCATACTCATTTTTGGACTGAACACGGCTCTGTGCCCCAGTTCTCACAGATCAGTTTTACTTGGTGTACATTTAGCTTTCACTGGAAATTTTTGTCAGCTACAGACCCAAGGAGCATGTAAACTTCTTCAAAACACCTCAAAGTAAATTTACGAGCTGCCGTTGTGAGTCCAATAAAAATAAATGTGAAAGCTGTTGTAATTTAAGAGATTTTACAAGCGGCAGTTTGTGCTGGATTTGAATGATCTCTGCATTTTGGATTGACATTTAATACCTACTCGGCACGGTTGGAACCCTGGGAGACCTGGTACCAGAGTCGTATAGGTTCTGTGCAGTGGAAAAGCGCCATAAGTAACTCCAGTTATAAATGTGTTTCTGTGGTAATTCAAACAGTGAATAAAAACTTACAGACAAGTGAAACTTCAGCCATGTACAAACAACAGTTGTTGTTGTTTTCCTCAAACACACCATTCCACCCAGCTTCTAAATGTAAAAAAAAAAACAGAACAGCAGTTCCCCACAACTGTAGACGTTGCCTTAAAACAACCTTAGTTTCTTTACTCACTTTCCACTTTATTAGCGCCACATAAGCACACTTTGTCGTTCTACACTTCTAGACAGTTGTCTGTCTGTTGCTCTGCATACTTTCCAAAGCCATTCACCCTGTTCTTCAATGGTCAAAATTTTGAAGACCTCCTCAAACTCTAAATACAATACACTGGGTTTGAAACTTGTAGAGTTTTTGTGCAACTCTCGTATCCTCTCTTAAATGACAGAAACAGAGCTGTAAACTGTTGTGGGAAAATGCTTCTATTTTTCATGTTAGACCAATTATATTTAATTGTATGAATCATAGCAGGGACAGCCAACCCAACAGACACAAAGAGCTAGGGGACAAAAAACAAAGCTAAACTAAAACTAAAAAAAAAACCAGGCACATTACTACTAGGAACCACAAGCTATTTGTTTACACAAAGATGCTCAGACACAACTACCACACTATGGCAACCACACATTCTTATGACAAGGGTAAACAGAGACTTCAAGAGTTTCAATTCCTGACGCTCCTCTTCACTATCTCCGTTTACTTGACTTTATTCAGCTGCTCTCATTGTGAACAGAGATGCTGCTGAGCAGGACAGCTTTGGAATTCATTTCAGTGCAGTATCTGACCCATGTTGCAGGACTGTGAGGAAGAAAGGGGTTTTTTGAGATATAAATATTTGACTCAAGCCATTTTAGACCAAAATCTCCATACGCTCCTACAGGAAAACCCTCGTTCTTCCCCACAATCATACACCATGGCATTCTTTGTGTCACGTGTGAAATGAATTCACAGTGTGATCCTAGAGCTGTCCTGCTGAGAAATGGAACAAAGACAACAGAGAGAGAGCTTTGGGAAGGTGAAAGTGAACATGGACTGAGCAACCTGATATCATGACTGAAACGTACCTATGCTACTAAAAGACCACACCAGCTAAAACGTACATTTAACTACGTTTAACTTGATATGCGCCCCCTAGCCTCTAAGGCCGCTTGGAAAACGGCATGCTGAACCAAAGCACTCAAGTAGAAGATTATAGTAGAAGGCTAGGGGGCGCATATCAAGTTAAACGTAGTTAAATGTACGTTTTAGCTGGTGTGGTCTTTTAGTAGCATAGGTACGTTTCAGCCATGATATCAGGTTGGGATTGAGTCACCTTCGCCACATCCCCAGAAACAGACAGAGACTTTTCCTGTTTTATTTTCTTAAGATTTTCCACATAAAAATCAGAAATGGGTTGTTTTCTATTTCAAAGTCATATAGTGACCGCACTGGGTGAATACAATATTTATACAATACGATATGAAAATACAAACCTGTACATTATACACAGATCTATGCACAAATCCCGTGTTATGGATTTTCTTTAACAGCTTGATTAAGCTCATTGTAACCATTTGTTTACAACCTTTATTCAAAACAAGAGTTCACACTTCATAACCTCACTGAAACACTTGCTGTGTGCAAAGAGGCATGGGCTCAATCTCCTCCTGGGGTCCATCTGTACATGTACCTAGCTAAACAATGTATGTCTGTCTAATATTACAGATAACAGCCTGTCTTACAGTGTCATATCACATCAGCAGGTCTATTGGAGATGATTTAATACCCTGACATGGTCTCAGGTGAAGGTGTAATGATGAGACATGCAGTCTGCACAGAGCTTATTACTTGGCTGCAATCTTCCATTACTTGTTAGCCTCTTTAAACCTCTGGGAACCACAAACACACCTGTGCGTCAAATTTGATGCTTATTGATTTTTTTTATTAATATTTTTGTAAGTACACTGCGTAAATAGGATTCAGACCAGAATCTGTTGAGCCTGCCCTTTCATGTCCGTCATTAGTGACTCACATCCACCTACGAGGCCATGAAGAGGGGCTGAGATACAAAAGATGCACGTCATCTTCCTCTAAAAGGGTGTAATAGTTGGATTTTTGTGTTCTTACACATACGGAGTGACACTGGCCAATGAAAACTCAGGCTATCACTAGTCCCATCAGGTCAGAAACCTTTCATTATTCTTTCAGTTGCCATCTAAGACATGTACAAATATTACAGGGTGTTGTAAGGAGATCTCAGGCCTCAAGGGCAAAATTATAGAGGCAGAATTTAGACATGTCTGCTACTCTTTCACAGTAAAAATGATAGAAAAACTGCAAATTAATGCTTTAACCTCAATAACACACTCCTGCACTCACAGTGTCTTCCTTAAACACAAACAAACAATGCCTCTCTCCCCATTCTCTCCTCATTAATGCTCCTTCACTCTTGTCACTGCCTGTCCCCCCCGAGTCCTGTGACGGCCCCCCGTTTCCCCTCGCCCCCTGCTTTACCTCCAAACATAGCCGCTGCTTGGCCTGCTTGTTTACAGCTCCAAATGCCTCGCTCTAATGGGCTCTGCTGTTTACAAACCGTGAAGGGACTCTGACGAAAAGGGGAGAAAGCCTCTTATGTCACGTCCACCTGCTGATTACAGTAGCACCGCAGTCTTCAGCTACACTCAGGCAGAATGAAAGCTAATGAAAGAGCGGCGGCACCGTGAAAAGAAAGACGGCAGTTCTCTGAATCCACGGAGGCTTTTAGGGTTCATGACTGAGTTTAAGCTTAACAAACCTGGGATATGCTATTGCTTTCAACTCATTTTACAACCTTGGGTGACAACTTCGATTTCTTTGGAATCTTCCTTTCAAAATGGTTGATAAATGCATTTCTAAAACCTTTTAAATACAGGGTTCATAGGAAGCGAAAGCCCTATTCAGACGGGATTAGTTTTACCTGTGAAAATGGGGTAATTATTACCAGAGTATCTCAGTGATTCTAGTCCCATGTGAATAGACCATTTCAGGCATTTTTGTGGAGGACACACTCCTGTTTCAGGAAAGATTTCAGGGTCTTTTAGAATGGAATATGTCCAGTAAAATAACCCCAGGATATGCTGTAAAAAAGTAAAGTACTGGCAGTGGTGGTTGCCTGATTTTCACTGTAAAATATACAGTTGCAATGTATAAGATATTACAGTATACAGTTTGGCAATAGTACACTGGAATTCAAATTTGTTTTTTTTTTGTTTTTATTTTTGTTAACAATATAATATTGTGAAAAAATAGATACACACTGTAAAAAAACAGTATACAGATTTTAAATATACAAGAAGAAACTTTGTTTTGCCGCATGATTTACATGTATTTACATGCTTTACATTACAAATGCAAGAATGGAAATTGAGATATAGCCACAACTGCAAATACGCATCCTTTACACAGCCCTTAAAATGGTTTAGTGCAGAAAGGAGTGAGGAAACAGGGCTTGATGCATGACTAGATTCAGCGGAAGCCACGCTCGCTTGAACACAGGCTGACGGTGAACTCCCCTGACCAACTAATACAGTATCTCCTCACACATATGCACACAAACACATCCAAATAAACAAAATAATCCACCCAAACAAAAAGAAAAACCCAGAATAAACTGAAAATGTGGAGCAGCTAGGCATGCTGGGAGATCCCCCATGACTCCCAGCCCATCCAAGTCCTTGGCCACTTGTACTACCCATAATGGTTTGTGTATTTAACAATTACAAAATGTATTTTTCACCAAAAAATGAATGCAAATATTAGTATTATGTGTTAGATAATTTTTAATGGATTATTTGAATTATAAACAGTGTATAAGTCTATTAAAGTTATAATAATGTACTTAATTGAGTAAAAATGGGTGTTTTAGCTGATATATGCATTTACAACATTTCCCTGTTACAGAAACTGTATTGAAACTTGTTAGATCTTACAGTCATTTACTGTCATAGCTTTGCAGGTTGTCACAGCATATTCCATGGGCATTTTCTGCATTAGTCCCGTTCTAATTGACACGTGTGTGAATATTCCCTCATAATCCTGGGGTAAAGGAGGTTTTCACATGTTTTCCCAATGAATGGAGGTATATTCAATATATGGCACAAAGATGAGTCCTTTAAATACATGGTGTACCACAGGTTTGGAACGACATACCACACTCATACGCACAGTAGCAGCCTACAAATGTGTTATCAGCGTGTTTCCTACTCATTTAATTACTACCATTAAGCAGTTTATAACAGCAGTTCTAATTATTATGAGAATAATTATGAGTGAGTGACGTTTGTTTTTTTTTTGCCATCCTTTCACTCTTCATCTGTAAAGACTAGAAGACTAGATATTCTAGATATTTTTAGTTGGCTGGCTCTTAGAGCAGCAGTGACGGTCTGAAAACTCCAGTAAATCAAGTAGCCAATTCCATCTCTGCTATTTACAATAACATTACAAGAACTCCTTGGTGAGACAAGCTGTTGCTGTCATGGTACACACATCTCTTGTGTAGGCTATTGTCTATAGATTTCAGATTAACCTTTAAGACCTAATGCCAGTTATTGATCAGAGTCGGATCATATACTACAGTTCAAAAGTCTAGAATCAATGCAATCAATAATACAAAAGCAGCTTGGTGGGACATGTATAAAATTGTCCTGAAGTGATAGATCTGTGTCATTTAAAGTACTGGAATTGTAAACACATACTGTATATAAGGTTAGTAGACCATTATAACCAGGAAATTCAGCTGCTGTGGGCTCAGAGCAAACTGTGAGTGAGTCTGTCATGTGTGAAAGTGTAAATGTTTACTGATCGACAGCCACATGAAGATAAAGGCAGCTAACAAAAAGGCCACTGACCACTGATCTATTTCTACTGATGCTTTATAGATCCAGCCTGGGGTTTCAGAGACAGCAACAATACACCACACCATGCAACTAATGGACTCTAGATTGGAGTGGAGTTAAAACAAAGTTATTAAGAGGCATGCAATGTCTGTATGCAGTAAATGCTGCTACATTCATTCATTGTCTATAACCACCTCATCCTGTTCAGGGTTGTGGTGGGTCTGGAATCACTGGATGCATTCCACTGAATGGAACTTATTCAGACGTCAGTAAATTAGGATAAACACAGAAATATGACATTTTCTTATTCATTCTCTGATCCATTTCTCCAAGCTTTTGCAGTTGATAAAATCTAACTGACCGATCATCTTTGTCTCAGATGTAGTCATTGCAACAACCAGGCCTTACTTTCTGTGAGAACTGCCCCAAACACTGAAAACAGGCCACAGCATATGAGCAAAAACATGTGCCTTCCAAAGTTGTGGGTGTGTGGACACCTTTAACCCATAAATGAGTGCAGAGACTGAAGCCAGGGTGAAAGACAGATGTAATGAACGCATTTCAAAACACAGACCAAAATACAGTTCACATGTCAAGAAGAGGGTAAACAATAAACTCAGAGCCAAAGACAAGCTTTGCAGTGAAATAACAGGCAAAAACTCTGAAACCAGAACCTGAGAATCACTTAAAGGCGATGGTCAAGATTTCAATCCAGTACTCTTTTTAAAGTGCTTTAAACGAGTTTCTGTGGTAATCCAGACAGCGAATAAACATTTACAAACAAGTTCAAATTCAGCCATGTTACAGCCTGTTTTGTACTCAAACATACCATTCCACCTTAAAAGATAAACCAAGTTATATTACTTAATTGCATGAAAGTAAACACAGACCTAAAGTGCTTCAAAAGTAAACAACTCGAGTTACAAATACATTTCTGTGGTAATTCACACAATAAAAACAGTGAAATTTCAGCCATGAAGAAGCTATAGTCGGTTTCTTATTCAAGCATAACTTCCCACCTTAAAAGATGCAGAGCTTCTGAATGAACAAAAATGGGAGGGGGGGTTGTGTTGGTGGGAGAGCAGTAGTTCTCCTGCATTGTCTATGTTGCCTTTAAATAACAAGCTCAGTGCTGGAGGAGTCAACAAGGGACTTCACAATGAGTGAGAGTCTGCAGAGTTCTTTTGAAGAGGAGCTGATGAAGCTTCTTTTGTTTTCTAGAATCAGATGCATACTGTAAATCAGCATTTACATTTTTGTGGGAGCAGAGAACCTTTAATATTTGAAGAAGATATTCTGTGTCTTTTCTGTTATAATTTTGCTGTGAAAAAAGTTCAATCACATGAGAAACTCCAAGAAAAGTTGCACTGTTGTCTGTTTGTGTATCTTTCTGTTGTGTCTTTGATGTGGATTATAATAAAAAAATCTCATCTGAAGTTTAAACCCTAAATCCAATATTCATTCATTCATTGTCTGTAACCGCTTATCCAGTTCAGGGTCGTGGTGGGTCCGGAGCCTACCCGGAATCACTGGGTGCAAGGCAGGAACACACCCTGGAGGTGGTGCCAGTTCTTCGCAGCGTGACACACACTCACAAATTCACTCTCACACTCGACAATCCAATATTAAAGAATGTATAATTAATCTATAAATGTGGCTGCTTCTCTGTGCATCTTTCACAAGTCCAAGGTAATAGAATCAGGCCCCTTTGTGCTACTATATCTCTATATTGCCCACAGTAGACTACAGTATGACATTGGCTCTCATTAGAATGGCTCCACTAATAATGAAGTGGTTCACTGAGTTCACTTAGCTACATAACAGTCTAATTATTCCATCTACTGGAAATATCATGACCTTCATCCAGGCTCTTCACCACTACTTCTGTTTCTTTTTCTCTAGAAGAAGCCAGTATTGACACCTCGAGCAGCAAAACAAGCTTAACACATAGCACTTAATCCAACACATATACTGCGCATCTAATGGAGGCGGCTCAAGTTACGGTACATGTCAAAATTCTTCAGGACACTCTTTATGTCTAGTGATAGCAACAAGTGTGGACACAGATCTTCAACAGAACAAACTCAGTTTATATTCAACTGAGAAGCATGAAATGGAATGGGCTGTAGGAGCAACTGCATGACCGCCATTTTCAATGCCAAGTGTCGGTTAAGAGGGTATAGATCCCTCTGTTCACTGTGATGTGAAATAGTGTCAGGAGTGGTGATTCAGATCTAACCATCTAACAACCTGAAAGTGTGGCCGAACACAATCACATCTTCACAGCAGTGTTCTAAGCAGCTTAAATTATTTTCAGAAGACTAGAGTATGGGAATTATCTCTGAAGGAATCTTTACTTCTGGAACCCACACTTCTATTAGACACAAATGAAATGTGGGAATGTGCTGGAGGAGTGTGTAACACCTGCCAGGTGAGAGAAGCTGGTGTTCTTCATGAATGTGTGTGAAGGATCTTTAATGATTTCATCAGCCCTTTTAATTATGGATTATTTGAACACTGCCTGTAGGCATGAGCACTCCCTTCTCTCACACAGCCTTCAGAGCTTTCTTAACAAGGTGATTGATTTTTGATCCGTGCCGAAGGAGCAAATTACTAAAGCACATAGTTATGATTCATCTATTGACAATCTCAATTACAGAATGGCAGGAGTCGAGGGTTATTCTCCACCTGATTGACCTATTCATCTACAAATGATTTTATTCCTGTAGCAAATATTGAAAAAATATGTATTAGTCCTGTTTTTTTTTTTTTTTTTTTTGTTTAGTACAGTGGCAAAACTGAATTAAAATCAGTTAATTCAGGCCCTAAAGTCATATCGGCTGAGCTAACTAACATACAATTTAATCAACAGTGTTGTTATATGGATATACAAACTATGGTCAGTGATTCTTAGACAATGAAGCTAATTTTGTGTCAAATGTTTTACACAAAATAATAAAATCTGCAAAAAAATCCAAGAACCAAAAAGAATAATGTATATGCTTAATGCAAAACAGAAATCTGGATTTGAAGACCTCTGCCGTATCAGACAGCAGGTACCCATAATACACTGCATTGTTTGGTAAACACACACACACAGCAGCTTAAATGAACACTGTTAGTGTTAAATCAACACTGTTAGTGTTAACTTAACACTGAGAGTGTTAAATTATTACACCAACAGTGTTCATTTAATACTAAAAGTGTTGATTTAACACTAACAGTGTTCATTTAAGACCGGTGAATTTGCTGTGCATGAGGTGGTTGCAGAAACCATTGAATAGCTTCTTGAATTCATTTGAGTGAGTAGGAAGCCATTTTGAACACAGTGAAAATCCTTTGCTTCTGGAGTCTCTTGTTTGCTTCAGCTTGTATTTTTTTTAACTTATTTTTTCTTTTACTTTATTGGCACATATTTGAGTTTTGGCACACTTTCTCTGGATGGGGGGTGGTCTTAGAAGATTGGGTTCACCTTCAATTTTCATTAGTCAACTGAGTTACAGGTGCTCAGTCCTGCTCTAGCTCTTCCTGGCTCTGCCTCTTGGCAATGATTCTCAGAGACTCATTAATGTCTGTGTTTGAGCAAATCTTTGTGGAGTCTTCTGTGCATCTTCTCAGTTCTGAGCAATGTTATCTTATCCACTATTTTTGTTTGTCGGTTTTGTTATTACGGTACTGCCTGGGTTGAGAATGACCACCAGTGTTCTGACCCCTGCCTGTCCTGATGACATCATAGCCCCAAATAAATACTCTGCCTGCTCACCTTCACCACATCAGCAAACAGTGCTCATCAGGATAACAGCATCTGTACAAACACTTTGTGAAATTGGAACAAGATGCTAATTGGGATTTCATCAAATTTTTCATAAAGTTGAAAGGGTTTCTTCTGTAAAAGCAGGTTCAGCCTCACAGCAGTTGCCACAAAAGCACACATTTATAAGTGGAAGACTAGGATAAGTCAATACTACCCTAAAATGTCTCTCTATATATAAAAATAATAATAAATCACACACACTACTGCATACTGAAGCAGTCATCAGTCAGCCTGACATCAGTCAGCATTTTATCTATGTTTGTGTTTAAGCACTGAACAGGAAAATGAGGTCATTATACATCATGACCCATGCATGAACTGCCTGTAGCTCCAGGGTAAGATTTAGTTTCCTTCACATTAAGAAGTGAATAATGATCTCTGCACTTTTGCACATAGCTGCCAGTCTCTGATGGCTATAAGTCGGCAAGGTAATAAAGCAGGTGTACTGACCTGTTTACAGTCAGAGTCAATAAAGCTCACTTAGCCTCGAGGACACATGCACTAATGGTTCAAAGTTCAAATGGTAGAGTTCACTTAAACAGACTGGACTCATCTGGTCAGCAATGAATAATATTATACCACCTGTCTTGATAATGAAAAGGGCAGTAAACAGCTATTAAACTTTAATGAGATGTGTGGGAGAATCATAGTGACGGAAGCTCTTCATGTCTCACTGTTATTGTGTGCTGAGTCTGGCAGTGCTAAGTTCTACATAAAAGATCATGTTCCTGAGGGGCCAATGAGCATCACTGAAGTCCACTGTGTCTTAAACAGAACATGAATACCATCTGAACCCACAACCTCAGAACTTGTTGTGCCACTGTGCCACTTGATAATAGTATATAACTGATGTCTATGTATTAATATTAATTGCATTGCATGAGGAACACAAATGACATAATTGTCGTGTTACGTTAGAAGTGTTAGATATATACTGTCCTCCCTTTGAAAGGTGTCTTGTCTCAACCTTAAAATACCTGTTCAGTGCATCCCTGATCTTTACAGAATATAATCTATGCAGCATGCCGTCTTCAGCACTTGTTTCTTATGTAAATACTGGGTAAAGGCCAGGTCCCCCAGCACCAGTCAAACAAGCAATGAAAATGATACTTCACTAGCTGAAGCATTATTGCCTGCACAAATCAGCTGCAACCATCCCTTCATGGCTCACCTGTATGGCAAGAAGACACGCGCAGAGAATATATCCCATAATTAGAGCAAAGCGCTTTTGTTCCTTTCCTTTCATTATTACAATTAGCCTACTGAACCCATCCTGGAAGGTGGGGAGTGGGCTCTCTCCCTTCCTCTGTGATAATGACCGTGAGATTGGGTCTGATGAGTAAAGACTAATGAATAAAAGCGCAAGCAAAGTGAGCAACAGTGAGAAACCAGCCTACACGGGATTCAAGTCAGAGCTTTGTGTGTGGAAGCTATAAATAGAAAGAATGTTAGGTAACCATGCTCGATTCACACGCTGCCACTATAAAAGTGAATTACTGATTCATTTGTAGAGCTCATGAGCAGAGGCCCAGGGTGATTCATGGCTTTCTTTGATTCCCTGATACCAATCTGACTTAAATCGGATGGGAGAATAATGCCATAATCGCCGAAATGTGCTGAAACAATATATCTCAGCCATGCCCGCGTGGGGATTTGAATAATTCCACAGCCCGATCGATTCAGGTGAGATGACGGGTTATAAAACAGAGGCAGGGGTGTGACAACAACACCTAAAAAAAAATGGGCTTCTCACTACATCTGACAGCCGAGACAAATGCCTGTCCTCTCAGCACACTCTTCTGTAGGGTCACGTGACTAGAGCAGCTATTTCATTTCATATACGGTGCCTCATAGACAGAGCTGATTCAATACTAAAAGTGATCACTGAAGCTCAGCTCTGTTTACATTATTTACAATCGATAGGTCGAACCTATCAATAGCAACATGCACTATATGTCCATAACATTATCCCTCCTTTAATGCAGGGGTGTTCAACCTGTCCACTCACTGGTCTCTGGCCAATAGCAGCGCAAGTACAGCTTTCATCTGGAAGAACTGTTAAGACGAGTGGCTGCAGTGGAAATATAACCAACGCCTGTTGTGCACTGGTTTAATAGAATGTGAGTGACCTTGAACAATGCAGAGAGAGTCAGGACAGAGTCATGGTTTATTTACTGTTTACAGTTTGTTCAGATCAGAGTGAGATATAATACTCTTGTGGAAATGATGCTGAATTCTGCTGGTAAAAATCTGAGTATTTCACAGTAAGGTCCTGCTGAGCTTATTAACAGCAGTAAAGTGGGCAACGCAGAATACACATGCAGAATGTTCCCTCTTTTATTTCCTGTTTCAAAACAAAAACGTACACAGATCCATCTGGTTTAGCCTTCTGGAGTCTGAGGCCTTTCAGCCATGTCTGAGCTGACCTGATATGCCTTGATATTTTAACAAATTTCACCTACCTAAAAAATTGTTCCCAAAAAGCTACCCATGCTAATACTCAGCACAAACCTAGAAACAATAATCTGAGTGAAGTATTTGTGTAATTCACCTGTTTTTTGTTTAAATGAACTCTAAACAAAACCCAGAGGTGCTGATATATAGTGAAAAAACACATCGTAAACATTTATGAACTTTTCTTTAGAGCTCTGAACTTGAAAGTAGTACAGAGCACTCAAACTATACGACAAGCCGTTTTTCTCTCTATCAGCCGAGCTCTGTGGCTCCATTTACAAAACATTTACCGCCAGCTTCAAAAATTCCTTCACTAGAATATACTGAACTAGCATAATATCGATGTTAATAAAACAAGCTGCGAAAAAACAAGTAAAATATATTTCATTAACTCATCACAAAATGAAATGGTTCCTCCTCAGGCAGCTGAAAAACGTGACTGTGCGGTTTTGGAGCTCCATGCTCAGTGTGAAAACACAGCCATGTGAATTTGTTTATATGACTAAAATGAGCGTTTTCACACATCGTAATCCTCCAATTAGAGCTGCCAGATTAGCATGCTATTATTATATGATTCTGAACGGGTGGGCCATCAAGGGTCCCGTTCTGAGACTCAGAGACAGACATGCCTCTTGTTACTTATTTTTCTACAACAACCAGGTAAAAATAAATTTTCCATAAAAATTTCAATAAAAATTCCGTAAAGTAGGCCCTTTACGGTTTCTGGTGGTATGTTTATTATGTTTCTAGGACAAAAACATGCTGAGTTGTGTAAGTGTTTTGGTAACTTTGGGTAAGTTCTGATTTATCCTGCCGGTAGGAGCACTGACTACAGAGGGTTAAGGCTCTTCCCACACCCCCAACACACCATCAAGGACAATGCCACATGCTGTAAATGAAATGAATCCAACATTCATTCATTCATTCATTATCTGTAACCACTTATCCAGTTCAGGGTCTGGAATCATTGGGCACAAGGCAGGAATACACCCTGGAGGGGGCACCGGTCCTTCACAGGGCAACACACACACACACATTCACGGACACTTTTGAGTCACCAATCCACCTACCAACGTGTGTTTTTGGACTGTGGGAGGAAACCGGAGCACCCGGAGGAAACCCACGTGGACACAGGGAGAACACACCAACTCCTCACAGACAGTCACCCAGAGCGGGAATCGAACCCATAACCTCCAGGTCCCTGGAGCTGTGTGACTGCGACACTACCTGCTGCGCCACCGTTCAGGGTTGCAGTGGGTAAACATTAACTATTTTTGAGAACATTGTGAATAGTTTATCTACGTGTTTCACTGTGTTTTACTTTAAAAGTTAAAGTTAATGGAGAAAATAAAAGATTCCAGTATTTTAATTTTAAATACAAACTAGAAAGACACACTGACTGGCAATGTATGTTGTGTGTCTGTGTGTGTGCTGTGGGTGGGTGCTGCTGGGAGTGTGGGGGAACAGGTTTCAAGTAAACACACTAAGGGGACATATGTCCAAAAATTTTGAGAACTCCGCCTGAGCTCTGCCATGCTCTGGTGCACCTTTTTCAAACACAGGTGTTCACACACACAGCTTGAACAATCTCCTTAGAAAAATACTACCATTAGAATAAGACATTCTGGAGCAACCAAGCACTGAGCAGCAAGTTAACACCTAGCATTGCCCAGAGAGTTATAGAGCCCCAACTGGGCTATAAATAGAAAATGAGCTCTCAAGTCTGAAATGCTGAACACAATCAGGCATCATTACTGGTTTGTTAATCAGTTTAAGAATAAAATGTATCTGATTTGTGATGTACATCTTTTTCATCACTCCTCCTTGGATCACCACCTTAACGTGGTGGAGGGGTTTGCGTGTCTGCGTGAGCCTAGGAGCTATGTTGTCGGGGGCAATAGCCCCTGGTAGGGTCTCCCAAGGCAAATTGGTCCTAGGTGATGGGCCAGACAAAGAGTGATCCATAAAGACACAGATGAAAAAGACAACGAGGACACAGCCTCCCTTGCCCGGAGCAGGGTTACCGGGGCCTCACCCTGGAGCCAGGCCTGGGGGAGGGGCTCCTTGGCGAGCGCCTGGTGGCCGGACTTTCACCTATGGAGTCCGGCCGGGCTTAGCCCGAAGGGGATACATGGGTCCACTCTCCCATGGGCCCACCACCTGTGGGAGAGGTAGTAATCCGGGTCTGGTGCATTGTGGATCGGGTGGTGGTCGGGGTCGGGGGCCCTGGCGTTCCGATCCTCGGTTACTGAAACTGGCTTTTGGAACATGGAACGTAACCTCTCTGGTGGGAAAAGAGCCTGAGCTGGTGCGCGAGGTTGAGAGGTACCGACTAGATATAGTTGGGCTCACCTCGACACACAGTATGGGCTCTGGAACCAATCTCCTCGAGAGGGGCTGGATGCTCTTTCACTCTGGAGTTGCCCAGGGTGAGAGGCGTAAGGCAGGTGTGGGCTTACTCATAGCCCCCCGGCTTAGCGCCTGTACGTTGGGGTTTACCCCAGTGGACGAGAGGGTAATTTCCCTGCGCCTTCGGGTTGGGGAAAGGGCTCTGACTGTTGTTTGTGCTTATGCACCGAACAGCAGTTCAGAGTACCATGCCTTCTTGGGGACCCTAGAGGGAGTGCTGGAGAACACTCATTCTGGGGACTCCATTGTTCTGCTGGGGGACTTCAATGCTCACGTAGGTAATGACAGTGAGACCTGGAGGGGCGTGATTGGGAGGAACGGCCCCGCTGATCTGAACCCGAGTGGTGTTCAGTTATTGGATTTCTGTGCTCGTCACAGTTTGTCCATTACGAACACCATGTTCGAACATAAGGGTGTCCACAAGTACACCTGGCATCAGGACACCCTAGGCCGCATTTCGATGATCGATTTTATAGTCGTATCATCTGACCTGCGGCCATATGTTCTGGACACTCGGGTGAAGAGAGGCGCTGAGCTGTCAACTGATCACTACCTTGTGGTGTGTTGGATCAGATGGCGGGGGAGGATGCCGGACAGACCTGGCAGGCCCAAACGTGTGTTGAGGGTTTGCTGGGAACGTTTGGCAGAGGAACCTGTCAGAAAGATCTTCAACTCCCACATCCGGCAGAGCTTCGACTGCATCCCGGGGGAGGCTGGTAACATTGAGTCCGAGTGGGCCATGTTCCGGACCTCCATTGTTGAGGCGGCTGAACGGAGCTGTGGCTGCAAGGTTGTCGGTGCCTGTCGGGGTGGCAATCCCCGCACTCGGTGGTGGACACCCCGGGTGAGGGGGGCTGTCAAGCTGAAGAAAGAGTCCTATCGAGCCTGGTTGGCTCAGGGGACTCCGGAGGCAGCCGACAGATACCGAGGAGCCAAGCGGCTCGCAGCCTCGGCAGTCGCTGAGGCAAAAACTCGGGTGTGGGAGGAGTTCGGTGAGAACATGGAAAACGACTTTCGGTCGGCTCCGAGAAGTTTCTGGCAAACCGTCAGGCGACTCAGGAGGGGAAAGCAGTTTTCCACCAACACTGTATATGGTGGGGGTGGGGAACTGTTGACCTCGACTGGGGACGTCACCAGACGGTGGAAGGAATACTTCGAGGATCTTCTCAATCCCACCGGCACGTCTTCCGCAGAGGAAGCAGAGCTTGGGGACCCCGGGGGGGGCTCGTCTATCACTGGGGCTGAAGTGGCCAAGGTGGTAGGGAAACTCCTTGGTGGTAGGGCCCCGGGGGTGGATGAGGTTCACCCCGGGTTCCTCAAGGCTCTGGATGTTGTGGGGCTGTCCTGGTTGACACGTCTTTGCAACATCGCGTGGACATCGGGGGCAGTGCCTCTGGACTGGCAGACTGGGGTGGTGGTTCCCCTTTTTAAAAAGGGGGATCGGAGGGTGTGTTCCAACTATAGGGGGATCACACTCCTCAGCCTCCCCGGTAAGGTCTATGCGGGGGTACTGGAGAAGAGAGTCCGACCGATAGTTGAACCTCGGATCCAGGAGGAACAATGCGGATTCCGCCCCGGTCGTGGAACACAGGACCAGCTCTTTACCCTCGCTAGGATCCTGGAGGGTGCATGGGAGTTTGCTCAACCAGTCTACATGTGTTTTGTGGATCTGGAGAAGGCATTCGACCGTGTCCCTCGGGGTATTCTGTGGGGGGTGCTCAGGGAGTATGGGGTACTGGGCTCTTTGTTACGAGCTATCCAGTCCCTGTACAAACAGAGCAGGAGTCTGGTTCGTATGGCTGGCAGTAAGTCCGACTGGTTTCCAGTCGGAGTTGGACTCCGTCAGGGCTGCCCGTTGTCACCGGTTCTGTTCACAATTTTTATGGACAGAATTTCTCGGCGTAGCCAAGTGGCGGAGGGTGTCCGGTTTGGTGGTCTCAGGATCCCATGTCTGCTTTTTGCAGATGATGTGGTCTTGTTGGCTTCATCGAGCCGGGACCTCCAGCTCTTGCTGGACCAGTTTGCAGCCGAGTGTGAAGCGGTAGGGATGAGGATCAGTACCTCCAAGTCCGAGTCCATGGTACTCAGTCGGAAAAGGGTGGAGTGCTCTCTCCAGGTTGGAAGTGAGATCCTGCCTCAAGTGGAGGAGTTTAAATACCTCGGGGTCTTGTTCACGAGTGAGGGAAAGATGGAGCGTGAGATTGACAGGCGGATCGGTGCAGCGTCAGCAGTAATGCGGGCTCTGTACCGGTCCGTTGTGGTGAAGAAAGAGCTGAGCAGAAAAGCAAAGCTCTCGATTTACCGGTCAATCTACGTCCCAACCCTCACCTATGGTCACGAGCTTTGGGTAGTGACCGAAAGAACGAGATCGCGGGTACAAGCGGCTGAAATGAGTTTTCTCCGCAGGATGTCTGGACTCTCCCTTAGAGACAGGGTTAGGAGCTCGGACATCCGGGAGAGACTCGGAGTGGAGCCGCTGCTCCTCCACGTCGAGAGGAGCCAGTTGAGATGGTTCGGGCATCTGGTTCGGATGCCTCCTGGACGCCTTCCTGGAGAGGTGTTCCGGGCATGTCCAACGGGGAGGAGGCCCCGGGGCAGACCAAGAACACGCTGGAGAGACTATATGTCTCGACTGGCCTGGGAACGCCTCGGTATACCCCCGGAGGAGCTGGCGTCGGTGGCTGGGGAGAGGGAGGTCTGGGTTTCTTTGCTCCGACTGCTTCCCCCGCGACCCGGATCCGGATAAGCGGTGGATAATGGATGGATGGATGGATGGATGGATCTTTTTCATCACGTTTGCTTTTAAATAATGTAGCGTGAGAGTACCTACATATTTTAAAATTGCAAACCTTAATATTTGTTTGATTACATTCTTCTCACATGACTGTACTCACCGCTCCGAAAAGCTGTGTTATGAACAGAGAGGAGCAGATTAAAAATCAAGTCTGCTTTTATGCACTGTTTTGGCCTTAAAGGGTTAAGCGATTAATTAAATATGAGGAAGGCATTTTGTAAGCTGTGCCATAGCGGAATTTAATATTGTTTATGACTGTCTATGATTATGTAAATATAGTTTTATGTTTACACAGTTGGAAAAAAACTAAACAAAACAACATTCTTTATGTGATTGTATCTGCTCTGTTGGAAAAGTCAATATTAAATATTCATGTTGTGTGTATTCAGGTTACTGGTTCATGCTGAGCTGTTAATTCACATTTAATTACATATTTACAGTTTAATAGACCCATTATTTCAAAGTTTGTTTTGAGCATTAATCACAGTGCTGCGACCACAATATTGTGAATCATGATAGATCGCGCTGTGACACACTGTGATCATGACAAATACCCTATCAGGATCTAGTTAGTAATAACCCATCCATATACACCCCCCCCCCTGGCCTTTACAGAGTCCAGTCCAGCCTACACAGCTGCATTTAGCTGTTGAACTAAACAGTCTGAAGGGCCATAATTACCGATGGTTCAGGCACACGTTTGCAGATGTGGGGTGGATGGTGGGGTCAGCTGTAGCTGTTTATCCACTATGATTTCCTGCAAATAAATGTAGCAACAACTTAATAATTAACATATGCCCAGCCCAAAAATAACCCCCAGTGTTACTCTCTCCTTTTTTGTATGGAGTTTATTTTTTCAGGCAGGAAAATGTAAACAAGAAAACTGTTGTTTATTTGCAACTCTTTTTCCTGTTGCTATTTCTGCCAGCAGTATGTCCGTATCGTGACTTCTGTCAAATGCCTGAAGGCAATGAAAATAACGACTTGTTTTCTCCAGACTTTAGCAGAGTGAATACAGACATAATGATGTTAATAGAGAAAGCATCGTAATTTCAAGATAATAAGACATTAATTGGAAAAATTAACAACTACTTTGACAAAATCTAATTTAAAGTCAGTATATATTCATTCACTTTCTGTGCCCACTTCATCCTGTTCAGGGTTGCAGTGTATCCATAGCCTACCTGGAATCACTGGGTGCAAGGCAGGAACTCACCCTGGGCTCCAGTCCGTCATCACACACTCACAGTCACTCACACACACACGTACACACCTGTGGAACATTTTGAGTAGCCAATCTAAATACCACTGGGTTTCCCAGAGGAAACCTGTGCAGACACTGAGAGAACACACCAAACTTCTCACAGACAGTCCCTCAAATTGGGGTGTGAACCCACAACCCCAGAACCCTGGAGCTCGGTGATAGTGACACTGCCTGTTGGGCCAAAACCAAATTCATCATAAACAGAGATCATAAAAAAATATATAAAAAAGTCTAAGTAGCTAAATATTTACACACATGTGCCAGAAACAGGAGATACATCAAATGTAAAGTGGATTTATGGTTTTGCATGAACTTTGGTTTGTTAATATAAAAAAAAAGATCAGAATCACACTCATGGAACTCACATTTTCATTCACAAACTCACGATTAGCTTAATTTTATGTATTATCCACAAGGGGATGTCTCTCACTATTGGGAAGTGCTCAACAGGGCTGTCGCTATTTCTATGAGTTTGTATGAAAGACATATGTGCCATTAAAAGAGTTATATGAGAGATGGCATTTCTCTGCCTTACAGGGCTGCACTTTTTCATTCAGGAAAGCTGTAGCCTTTTCTGGAATTTTCTCTGGAAGAGCTGACGAGTGGAATCTATCCCTTTACCAACACACTCACCTCTGTCTCATTTCAAATATATTTCAATGCTGTGCTATTTGTGTTTACTGTAAGAGGCAGGTGAGAAAACCTGTCACATGACATTAGTTTTGCATATGCATAATTTAAAAAAATAACATTTCAGTTTTGGTTTTGGCAGTATTGCATATATTTTCAGATACTGTCAATTTAAGCCGCAGTGATAAATTGTAAGTGTATGACTTAAAAAAAAACCCTCTTTAGAGGTGGTTTTAGCAAATTTGTGGCTCAGTGTATGTCACAGTTATATAATGCAGGCAGTGTTACAAAGATACCATGTGCTATGTCACATAGTCACTATAACTAACCTCCCCCTCTCTACATCACCCAGCACAATGCTAGCCAGCATAGCTATCTGATAGCTAACACAACAGTGTTCTCCTCCAAGCGAGTTGAGCTGTCCAGCTTCACTTTGTTCGCAGCCGTTTGAAAATTCCTCATGTAGATTTATGTTGGGTCATGATTACCATACAGTCTTGGGAACACTGCCCTATGGCAAAGGACTGGCAGCTTTATTTCTTAGACTGATTGTCAGCATTGGGGCTAATGTGGCGCTGAAATAAGGTAATGATGCCTTAGCGTCCATCACATGCTGAAAGTGCTGTAGGCAGGGCACTGCAGGCCTTCAGCTGGAATGGAGGAGCTCTGGATCTCCATATGAATGTGTTTAGTAATCACTGCTTCTACCTAGCTTGCAAAGTGCTTCATTACCGCACACTGCAGCGTGGCTGGAATAAAATGAGAGCTCTGTCTGCCTCCTCTGCTGATGTACAGTCCACAGAGCGTTTCTGACGGGCCTTTTCTACGTCCTGATAATGGTAAAATGCATCCAGTGTTTTGGGGGACAATGGATTGCCACTGCAATTTTAATTCTATTATTATATTTTTACAAAATTTTCTCCCTAATTTAAGTCAGGGCCAATTTATCCCCTTGCTACCAAGCTGGAAGTGTGAAGGGCTTTTCTGGTGACAAGTATACCAACAACAACTTATTGGTAGTGTTCATTTCCTTAACAGAATCTATGACAAAATACACAGATCAATGATAACATTTTGACCACCTCCTTGTTTCCACACCCACTGTTCATTGTCTCAGCTCCACTGGCCCTACAGAAGGATTTTTGTTGTTCTACAATTACAATTGTAGCAGCACTGTTCAGTCTGATCCACTCATACCAATACAACACCCACTAATGCACCAACACCACGTACATCAGTGTCACTGCAGTGCTGTGAAAAATCCACCACCCAAATCTTACATGCTCTGTGGTGGTCCTATGGGAGTCTTGACCATTGAAGAAGAGGGTGAAATTGGTCAAACAATGTTTGCAGCGCAACAGAAGGACTACAGTCTGTAATTGTAGAACTACAAAGGGATCCTATGGTCAGTGGAGCTGAGAGAATGGACAGTGAGTATAAAACATAAACTATATGAGAACTATGACAATATGATTTGCATTTTTTGTCAAAGAATAAAAACCAAATAAAAATGGGAAAGACTAATAAGTGACATGTTTTATCTCATTTGAAAACAGAAAATCCCCCAAAAATAAGTGAAAAAGTGAAAAAGAGTCCATACCCATAGAATCTACTGGCCCATGATTCACTGAGTTCAAACTCTGGGAGTTGACTCTGACTCGGTTTGTAAGAGCCTTCTGCAGCACACTTTGAAAGGGGCCATATTCCATTCAGCATTTAATGTTAAAATATTTTTAAATGTAACAATTCTTAAGCTATTGTTTATGAAAGATATTAATAGATAATACCTCTATAATAGTAAAACGTTTAAAAACAAATGATTAAATTAGCCTTTTTATCTAATTTAATGGACGGAAATTATACTAGAACCTACTTTGTCTGAAACAAGTCTCCAGCTACAGCTAAAGCACAGTTACTTGGAAGTTGCTTGGAAAAAAATGCTAACTGCTAAGTCTGTTATGTTACCTAACAGACACCTAAATGCACTGAGTGATGGGAGAAAAGGACACTATCCCACGCACCCAGAGACAGGGAGGCCAGTTATGATCTCATATACTCCTGGGCACTGACAACTAAGGCAATATCAGGGATCAAACTCATAATCTCCAAATGACTGAGCCAAAAAATGTGGCCCTGTAGAAGACAGAGATAAGAAGGAGCCCTGAAACAGTGCAGGCTGTGGCTTTTCGGTGACTGATGGGGTGCTGGAGAAGGTACATCACGGTAGAACTACAGTCCATGGGCCACACAAAGCGCCTGCCCTTTAAAAGCTTTCGAGTTCAACAGGCATGAAAGCCAAAACAAACAAAAAATGCCACTTTGTATGGTTATGCCTAGTAAATACAGGAGCAATCAAAAAGCAGCGTGCGCTGAAATAAAACATCTTCCTAAGAATTTCCTTAAAAAATAGCACTCACTTAACGTTCCATTTATTTCCTTTAAAGAACAGAGCGCCTAATATTTCAGTGTAGCCTTTTCAAATTGTACAATAATGGCTACGCAGAGTGGTAATGTAAACAGCTAGCTCACTGCGCTAAGAGTTTTAGAGCCTGTAATAATGCCCTTACACATAGCTGTGTACACTTTCACTGGGCAGAACAACAGAATGCAGCCAGAACAAACTGCTCTCTATTAACAAGCTGCATATAAAAAGGCAGAAATGAATCACCTCCGCATCAGCATCGCTGCACAACATCATTAATGCTCAGGAGAAAAGCAGCAGGCCACAGTCTCTTACCAGAGAGGTGAAGATGTAGGTGTAGTAGACAGAGAGCATGCCCAGCTCAGATGCCTAAGAGACAGAGGAGGGAGAGAGAGAGAGAGAGAGAGAGAGAGAGAGAGAGAGAGAGAGAGAGAGAGAGAGAGAGCACATTAAACACTTGTTTCATCATTATACACCATGATGCATGGCCTTGTAATTAAGCTCTGGTCTCCTACGTCCTCCGTAGTCTCAATGCTTTGAAATGCACTTACTATTTTCTTGATATAACAGTGTGATGTATGTATCCCTAACATCCCACTCACTCACTGTCCATTCAATAAATACACATTACAGCTCTATACAGCAATCAGCCATTACATTACTACCACCTCCTGGTTTCTACAGCTCCACTGACCACACAGGAGCACAGTGTGGTCCTACGATTACAAACACTGCTGTGTCTGATCCACTAGCGCCAGTGCAACACACACTAACACACCACCACCACGCCAGTGTCACTGCAGCGCTCAGTGGTGGTCCTGTGGGGCTCTTAGCCATTGAATAACAAAGTCAGTGGACAGTGAGTATAGGAAGGCGGTAGTAATGTTATGCTTATTCATTATATCCAACAATTCTTTTGAAACAAAGGGTGTTAATAGGGACCACTCTCTGATGCAGAACTTGCCACCACTCTTCTGCAAAGGTTTTACAGAATTTGATTGTATTCTGCCAAGTAAAAATTAGTGAGGATTTTAATATGATTGGGGAAAAAAAATGAAAGGGTCTGCTTTGCTTTGCAGAAAGAAAAAAAACTCATATTTTTCTCATATTTTAAACAACCAAAAAAGTACAGTACAGTAAAGCTGAAAATATAGAGTTTACAGTTACAACATGAAGAATTCATGTAAATATCACATATTACATCAGTCCAGTCATGTTTCCAAAAGTTATTTTACATTCTCCAGGGTGTGAGGTGAATATTTGTAAAATTTCATTGTAGAACTTGGTAAATAAATATAACAAAATAGCCTTGGGGGTGAAATGGGGCGTATTTCATTACTTACTTAAAAATCTACAATTATAAAATAAAAAGGTACAATTTTGTTGTCTAATTAAAGGTACTTTGTAGCAAGGTGGCGCAGCAGGTAGTGTCGCAGTCACACAGCTCCTGGAGGTTGTGGGTTCAAGTCCCACTCCGGGTGACTGTTTGTGAGGAGTTGGTGTGTTCTCCCCGTGTCCGCGTGGGTTTCCTCCGGGTGCTCCGGTTTCCTCCCACAGTCCAAAAGCACGTTGTAGGTAGATTCGTGACTCAAAAGTATCCATGTGTGTCGTCCTGTGAAGGACTGGCGCCCCCTACAGGGTTTGTTCCTGTCTTGCGCCCAGTGATTCCGGGTAGGCTCGCAACCCTGAACTGGAAAAGTGGTTACAGACGATGAATGAATGAATTAAAGGTATTGAAGGTGTAGCCTTGAGGGCACCAACAAAATGACAGTTTTTTTCTGACAGGGTACATAGCAAATGAAAAAATTTAGGTCATTAGTTACATCAGAATGTACTTAATTTATGTAACAGCTTTTAAATATGTATGAAGTATAGCATAATCATCTTTATCATCATAGGAAAAGTGATGTGGTGTTAATGCACTCTGATTCTGTTGGAACATGAATGAATGTAGGAGTGCAGAAAGTACAATGGGGTGTATTGCATTTTGGAGCCTTGTTCAGAAGCAGATCAAAGATGACAAAAAGAGGACTCTGCTCCTGATCCATCAGTGCCGTTCTATTCATCAAATGGAAAAGGAAACAGCGCAAAAAAAAAAAAAAACCAGCATTTCAATCAAATGTCACAGAATCAAAACATTTTAAAACTTGGCACTCTGTGACTGGCAGACAGTGGGCTATATGTGTGTGTGTGTGTGTGCGTGTGAGTGTGTGTGTGTGTGTTTGCAGAGTGTGTGCAAAAAAGTTGTTCATGTGTTCGTTAGGGTTCTATGGAAATTATCAATACTGATGAAGTTCATTCATTCATTCATTGTCTGTAACTGCTTATCCAGTTCAGGGTTGCGGTGGGTCCGGAGCCTACCTGGAAATTACTGGGCACAAGGCTGGAACACACCTTGGCACCAGTCCTTCACAGTGTGACACACACTCACACGTTCACTCACACACACCTACGGACACTTTTGAGTCTCCAATCCACCTACCAACGTGTGTTTTTGGACCATGGGAGGAAACCAGAGCACCCGGAGGACACCCACGCGGACACGGGGAGAACACACCAACTCCTCACAGACAGTCACCCGGAGCGGGACTTGAACCCACAACCTCCAGGCCCCTGGAGCTGTGTGACTGCGACACTACCTGCTGCGCCACCGTGCCACCCCCTGATGAAATTGAAGCAAAAAAAAATAAAAAATCTAATACCTTATATCAGATCATTTAATATAAACTGATGTGCAATTTAAACTCAGTCATATCCCAGTCACATGATTCTACCAAGTTGTTAGGTTAAAGGCTAGCACAAGTTTTCAGTAAAATGTGCAGCCACCACTTCTTTTGTGTCACTGACATAATGCAACTGAGCAACACAACACTCTTTGAGGAGAGCACTAATTGCCCAGTGTTATGTTATGCTAGCTGTGCATCATTATTATTATTCATTCATTCATTAAGCACTTATCCAGTTCAGGGTCACGGTGGGTCCAGAGCCAACCTTTAATCATTGGGCGCAAGGCGGGAATACACCCTGGAGGGGGCGCCAGTCCTTCACAGGGCAAATTATTATTATTTGAAATGCTTAATATTATGCTATGGACGTATGTCAAAACATTACATTTTCTTGACAATTTATTAATTTTCCTGTTTCCAATTAACATCTGGTCTGTAAATGCCCAGGTTTTCCAGGACACATGTGAACCATTTGTTATTAAGCAGAAAGTGAAGTGGCCAGAGTGGAGATAAATATCATTAGATAAAAAAGGATGTCAATAAGGCTCACCCCCCTGTGAAAACTAATTGCATTTCCTATATTCAGGAACAAAAGCCAAGTGAAGTCTACTCAGTGATTTCAGCTGGCTTCTCAAATTATTTATTTTTTCCTTAATGCTCCTTAGATCTTGTTCATTAATCTTGTAGTCTTGAAAATGAGGATCGATAGCCATATCAATTACACCATAGTGAGAGAGGGAGTAGCTTTTTGGAACAGATAATGTTCTGGTGCCACTGCATAAACATTTTGTACTGAGACACAGCCAAACTACTGTGGCTTAACTCACTCAGCTCAGTTTAGAGAAAAAGAAGAACCATCTGCACGATCTAATAAAGAACAAAACATTGCCTCGAGGGGAACTTACAAAAATGTTTGGGAAAGTCTGACAGGGTATGAACAGTTGTTGGGGACAAAATATGAATGAAATATCAGAAACATTTCAATAGTATGTGAAAGTAGTTCTCAAAGCAGGGCTTGGTCAATATTGTCCAACTGACAACATGTTTTTTTTTCTACAGCCTGTGGCTGAAATGCAGCATCTTTTATTTATGTAAAAGTAAGTTAAAGCAGGAACTACAGAGAACAAACTGGTGCACATTTTCTAACAGTAAAATTGTAAAATTGTCACTTAGAAAATCAACCAAACATGCCCAGGGGTGTTCAAACCTTTGCATACAAATTTAGATTTGTGTCATTCATGCTGAGAACATACTATATGCATTAAAATATCATTAGCTCTAGCAAGAGAAAAACAGGACCATTAGCTAATTATCGTGTCCTTTTAGTGTCCTTTTAGGCAAGTGTGCCCACTCAGATGCCATCTTGGCAATGCCTCAAGGCATTTATTTAAAGTCATAGACTAGGCTTCTGCAATTTTTGCATTGCTATATATATATACTTGGAAATGGATGATGACATTTTGTATGAAACACATATTTGTAATATGTAATATTCTTGCTTCTCTCTCAGCAACAACAGGGCAATGAAGGGTGTCCAAGTTGATCCTCCAAGTTGATTGGCTGTTTATGTTGAAGGCGGGACTTCCTGTGAGACAGGCAGATCTGATTTAGATAAAGCTTTATTTGAAGCGGCTCTGATACAGTCACCAGGTTGAGTGTCACAAGCTTTCCTATTCATTTTATTCAGACAGAGGCCAGTCTCCATTTTTATTATGTCTCTAGCTTTTTACGAGCCTTGTTTTGGTTGTTTTTAAATTGTAACCAAGACACTGAAAGGGATGGATTTTGGGTGGTTCATAGAGGGGGCATAAAGTTGTTTGCAAAAGATTTCAGTTGAATAAAACACCAAAGGTTAGACAGGTTTTCTCCAGATGTGCATATTCTGTGCTGGTCTAATGGAATTAACTATGAATTGACCAATAGAACAAATAAATAAAAACATGACAATAAAACTGACACATTAAAGTAACACTAGGTTAGATTTGGCATTTTAGCTCCTGCACTCCCCTATCATTGCATCAAGTTAGAGGGAGAGGGTTGGGGTAATTTACACCAAAAGTTGCGTAAGTGCCGTTTCTGCAGTGCTGAACCTGGAATAGCAACAACAGAGGCTCTGTTCTACTTGTCTCAGGTCTATGAAGCATCATAATGATTTTAAAACTTTATTATTTATTCTGCACTGGCCATTTATGTTGCCAGCAGTTCCCCAGGACAAACTCTTTGTATATATGAGATTTCTAAACAGCAGTAATTCTGTTACAGCTCATGCCATGCTTATTTTACATTAACGGTTTTTCATGCATTCTCAAATCAGCGCTTCAAGCTTTAAAAACCCTATCAAAGGCCTGGTCAGGTAGCTGAGAGGTGAGTTTAGTTAGTTCTCCAGAGTCAGCTCATGCTTTTTTGGAACAGGAGGTAGAAAACGCTTATGTTTGCAGGATCCATCTCCTGATTTTGTAGCAGATATCTGTGTGAAAGCCTCAGGTCTCCTCCTAGCTTCGGCACTTATTATATTGTGTAGCTTTAAGATTTCAGAGTGCTTCTGAACCTCTACCTCATCAATGCTCTCTTTATCTGCAGCAAGGCCGCCCCCCTGAGCCTAAGACGTTGGTACATCTTCATTTATAAAGCAATTACTGCTAAAGTCTCTCATTATCTTTCCACTCTGGTTTCAATAAATTACGACTCCAACCTCCGCTCACAGCCAAAGCTGCACTAGTTCCCAGGGTTAGGACTGTACTTGGACAGACTTTAATCATCAGCCATCTGTCACTCAGGTCTTGGAATGACTTACACGATTCTATAAAATCCCATTTGCTTTGGATGATTTCACGGTTCGTTCTCTGTTAGTGAAGATCTTAAAACAATTTTTAAAATGTCTCAATCAAACCACTCAAATGTGCTGAGCTATTTTCTCCAAAGTAAATGAGAACTGGGACCCTTCTTAAACACAGCAACAAACACTGGTAAAATACTCCCTGGACACAATATCAGAAACGCGTATGTTAAATAAACGTGATAAATTGCAGTTACAGTCTGTAATGGTGCACCTACATAACCTCTCAAAGCATTGCATGCCACCTGTCATATTGATCTCGATTAAATATTTTTTATTAATGTTGTCAAAATTTACACATTTAATGTATTTTATAATCCTATTTTATTATTTAACAAATTTGTCCGCACCTTCCTCTCGTAGTTCACCTTTTTTAGAGCCTAATAATTTAAGGTTGTATCTAGTGATGTTAAACCAACATCGCTACTGTTGAGTTCATGAAGTAGTATTTTATTTATGTTGAAATATATTAAAAATCATAACTAACTCTCACTCTTACCCTTCCTACCTCTCTCTCTTCTGTTTCATCTCCTTTGTGAGCAGAGCTGTGCTGTAGCGTTAATGTTCTCCATTAAATCTCGTGTGTCTGATGCTTAAGGTGTCCCTGAAACTTATTCTCAGCAAATGAAGAAATTATAATTCATAAATCATCAAAAATACACTGAGATATTTTAATAAAGAAAAACGAATGGTTTCTTCTTGCCTGTTTGTCATGCACACTACACATTTATCTCCCACCCAAATATATAAGGAAGTGCTAGCATTTTATTTTATTTTTTTCATTCTTTAATTGAAACTGGAGATTTATAATAAAGTGGCCAGTTGAAGTACAAGCCCAGGTATGTAATAAAATGGCCAGTATGTGAAGCTCCAATCTGAGGTTTTAAATAAAATACCAGTAAGTGGAATTAAAAGTGGGGGCTTTTTCAATAAATGACATAGTTTGCTGTGTTTTGTTTTTTTAATATTTATTCTCAGATCTAATTTCATCACATGGTCTCAGAACATACTCTTCATTATCCACAAAACTAGAGTGCTTCAATTTTCTAAAGACAACCATTTAAAATCTGACACAGAAAAACTCAACTCTAAGCTCACAGATACATCAGCTACTCCAAAAACGGGAACTGCTACTCAAATTGAAACCAGGCTACTTTTGAAAAGTCAAAAAGTCCAATCACAATATGCTTCAATTACACAGCAATTTTTTGAAGAACATCTCTTAGTAAGTGCGGCTATTCAGAACGTTCCCCAGCACTGTGAGCTCTCATAGGCTTTAAACAGTACTTGAAAAACTCTTCACCCAGCAATCAGAACAACAAAGGGCCTGATTCAAGTCATCATCTAATTAACAAACCCTTCATAAATCAGCATGTGCTTGTGTGTATGTGTGTGCTGGTGTAAATACCAAACTGGACAGAACAGTGAGTCCACAGGGCCAGAGTTTGAAAACCTCAGATTCCAAATCTAGAGCCATTAAAGCCCTCTTACTCAATTAGCCAGAGATGCTGCAGAACAACAGAATTTTGTTCCAAGCATCATGGCTATCAAACAATGACTAAAGGTTGATTTCTGCCTGAAAGCCCACAAAACCTAATGAGGGCATTGACATTAGCATAATGCATAAAAAGAAAAAGAACAGGTGTAAAATATTAACACCCCCTGCTAACTCCTCATTACTTTTTTTTTAATCAATGTGTTGCAGTCTACATCACTCTGTATAGCAGCCGCCATATTGGTACTTCCACATTACTCAATTCACGTGTTTAAATAGTTTTATTGTTTCCTCCAACACTTTTAGTCCTCAATTAGATGTTAAAATTAAACAAAAATAAGAATGGATCCCTGACACATTCGTTCAGATCACATTTGTAAACAGAGGTCCATTCTTCTGTGTCAGTCAGTAGAGGAGTTCTGTGTGTTCCAAATAACGCCATGCTCCCTACATACTGAACATCAGAGATAATGAACCTACAAATACTGGACACAAATTTATAGCCCACAAAAAAATTTTCTGCATAATTTATTTTAGCAAATTTATTTTTAAAACCTACACTGTACCTCACAGAACGTGCAGGGATTCAGCTGCGGCTTTACTGTTGCGTGGGAAAATCACTCACACAAGAAAATCTTTACAAATTTAGGACGACAGTTTTGATAAAACGTTATCTTCAAATAATCTGTTACACTCTCAAAGCACAATGACATAATAATGAGAAAAAAGAATACATGCCTTGTGTCTGTAGTCACTTGCACACTGAAACAGAACATGAGTGAAATAACACGATTACTGAAACTTTTATATGACTTGTGTATGAAGAACTCCTCCTGAAGAATTTACCTTCAGATCCTATGACAAAATGCTAATATGGCTAACAGTGCATAACAATCTTTCTATCCTCATTATGCAACACAGTGGAATCCTTCAAACCCCTGACGCAAAGAAGTGGTGTGTGTCTGTGCTTTTTTTGAGAGTTTTGAGATACTACAGTGCAGGAGAGTTCTTTTCCATCTGTTTACATTTGTGCTGCTTTTTGACACCAGAATATCAGTCTCCAATATGGTGTCCATACTAAAAAAGTCAAGTGACGCAACCCATGGATATTCTGATTGAACTGTTTATGCACAGCTTGTATCTCCTCAAAAGTGAGGGGGGGGGCAGCCAATAACATCCAAGGATCATCAGGCTCAGTGCCAAGTGTCGGCTACAGGGCTATAAATTTCCTCAAAACTAGGCTCTGTTGTACTGACATTGTGTTTTCTAAAGTAATGGCACTCCATCCCATATATGTAGGATAAATAAAAGTGTCATTTTTATGATGCAAAACTAATCATCCAACATCAGCACCTGACCTTGTTAAAGTTTTCATGCCAGAGTGATATCAAATGCTCACAGCCTTCTCAGAAGAATAGTAACTGTTACTGCAGCAGAGGGAGGACTGATTTTGAAGCTATAATTTTAGGGTAAGAATACTGCCCAGTGTTGCTTTATGATAACTACACTATATGGCCAAACATATTTGAACACCTGTTCTTCCAACATGTCCTCATAATTACAGCTTCAAAATCATTGTGATGCTTTATTGACCTGTAATAGAGAGAGCAGACTGTACTCTGGGCTTAGCACTGCGGAAATAGCACTATGGGATTTTGGAAGTGAGAGAGAAAACAACCCCCTTCCCATCTCCATTAATTTCAGGACAGTGTTCATTCATTCATTCATTCATTCATTCATTCATTATCTGTAACCACTTATCCAGTTCAGGGTCACGGTGGGTCCAGAGCCTACCTGGAATCATTGGGCACAAGGCAGACTACACCCTGGAGGGGGCACCAGTCCTTCACAGGGCAACACACACTCCAGGACAGTACTGTAAATGTGAATTACACTCTGTACCTGTAGGGGGAGCCCAGGTTCAAAAATAGCAAATCTTGCTTTAATGAAGCAGTGAAATTGATGAAGTACCTGATGCAATCAAAGTCCATTAACAAAGTGTTCCACTACATGATGTCGCCAGAGTCGACCAAGAGATACAAGCCTTCATAGTGACATTTGGGCCTGAAAAATCTGAATCCACGTCATTTTTAATTCATAGTTAGTATATATTTAAGGTCAGTGCTCAGCGACTGCCACCCACACCCACACCCAGCAAATTCTGAAGATACAAGCAGTTCAAAACAAGGTCTATGACAACTTTGTCAACTCAGCCTTAAAGTTCAAGACATTTCATTTTTCATTGAGAAAAAAAAACACAAAAATACTGTGTACTTAACAGAAAGTAAATCTCAGAATTGAGTGTGTCCACCGTTTGCCTTCATTGCAGCTTCCTGTCTTTTTATACATCTGTTTTCAGTTTTTATAAGAACTCTCAACTGATATTTTCCTGCACCTCCAGAGATCAGTCTTAAAATTGGGTTGCATATTCCAGTAATGCTGAGGTCTGGGCTCTGAGACGACATGTCCACTGATCTGAGAACATCAGGAGATACTTTGTTTCAATTCTTCTTTGTTGTCTATTTCCTTTTCAGATTGTTGGCTTCTTGACAGTTCCACATGCTTTTAGATCTCAAATCTCTAGTGTTTTCCCACAGTAGAAGGATGGACAGAAACACATGTGGTCTTTAGGTTAGAGAAGCAGGCTTTGGACCAGAGGTTTGCAAAATCAACCCCCCCCAACAAAAAAAGTGACATGGGGGAGTGAAGAACTATGGATTCTCCTCCCTCGAATCCATGGCTGAAGTGCTAAGTGTGTTACATGTGCGTTCATTCCCATGGATGGGTTAACTGAAGAGACTCCAAATTCTCAAGGGGTTTATAATGTAACAATTTCTTCAACTTCTTCTTCTTCTTCACATTTATTCAGCTCTGGTCAGCTGGAACCTAGTGGCCATAGATTATCTACTGTTTTTTTATGGACATCCCTGTGTGACCCACTCTATGGAGTATAAACTGGTTCATTCAGGAACTACAAAGCAATCACATTCTTGATCTTATGTCAGTTGCAGTTATGGAAAAAGTAAATAAAATCATTTTCATATAAAACATCTTAAATAACATGCATTTGACAAAAAATTGTAATTCATAAATATTCTTAATTTCGTTTTAGTGATGTTTGACTTGAATTTGTGATTTTGACTTCTAATTCATTGAGTGCTCTACCAGTCGTACAGATATTAGGATGTTCCTAACTTTTGATTCCACTTTAGTTACAATTAATTGATATGATAGAATGTTAGAAGTGAGTGGTTGGGGTGTATAAATATTCATTTAGGTATTCTGTGAGGTTACAGAGGGTCAGAGTGTGTGTGTGTGTGTCTCTTATTCCCTGGTGTGTTCCCACTGCTTGTCTGCTCCACGTCTTATTGCGGCTTCGCTAAGCCAAGCGAGGGGGGAAAGCAGCTAGAGCAGCCAAGTGTTTTTCCAACTTATGATAATTTTGTCCTTGTGTAAGTATTTTATAATGTAAGATCTGCCCCTGCAATTGACCATGTAATTGAATCCTGTGACTCAAGCTGGTGCGCGAGTGTGAATGGTTGGCAAACAGCTCCTCCGCTTTTCACCAACACCCAGCACATCCTCATCAGCTGAACACTGGCCAAATATCCCCTCTACTGCCACATGCTCTGTACTAACACACACAGGGAGCATAGGGAGAGAGAAACAGAGAGAGAGAGAGACAGAGCGAGAAAGAGAGGCAAGCCGTCTGAAAGGGTGAGGAGCTGTGGAGTAACAGTGAGGGTGAGAGACTAACAAAGCCACCCGCTGTGAACTGCACAACTCACTGGCACAGCAGAGCAACCACCGTCTCCATGGCAACAGGAAAAGCCAAGGAATGACCCGCGATGTCCATCAGATACTTTGATTAAGGCAAAATAGAACCGATGAGAGGAAGAAAGGGTGAGGAGCGGTAAATGTGATTGGCATACTTACAACAGCCAGAAGAGAGGGTGATGGAGCCCTTTGATTCTGTAGATGTAAAGTACAGAGTTGGAAAAGGGAGAGAGCTGGGATTCAACTGAACAGTGGACACAATTTCCACAAGGGCCAGATTAGTCTCCAGGGATACAATAGCCTTGACCAAGTCAGAGTGTCAAGTGTTCTATGATACAGATTCACTGGGTAATTATAGAGAGCCAAAAGCATACCCAAACACTGGCTGTGTGTCGAAGAAGGCAGTGAATCACAACTTGGCATAGCTCTATGACTTACATTATGTTGCTTCCACGATGATGACTGTGTTCTAGGTCTGAGAATAACACAACTAATGAGTATTTTGGAAAATATGACTACAGAACACAGCACCTGGTAATATTAAGAATATTCATGTTATTGAAATGCTAATTTTATGTTTTTATCAATTAATTACATTTTTTATTCTTATGTAAGTCTTCTCATCAATTTAACCACTGCCAATTTATCCCCCACTCACACACCACCAATGAAAACCATGGAGGGTGCAAGCATGCCACCACCAGTGGGATGTCAACCACCATTTCTTTCAATCCCCTGGACAGTTCTACATACATGCAGGCGAATCTGTTTTGGCAGAGACACCCACAGACACTCACACTGGTCAACACTGAGGAGAATAGGAGGGTCATCCTGAGAAAGTGAGGTCTCTATACCTCAAATAGCTCAGACATTACTAGTGATCAAAGCAGCACTCTGTCAATGATAAAGCTAATGCTAAGACTGCTGCGCCACTAAGGAGTGCATAGAGAATTGGATTTTATATGATACGGTATTGAATCCATGCATTATTCTCCAACATCAAAAGAGCCCACTTTCTGTTCAGCCGAGCATTTACTGATATAAAGGTACAATAATGTCCCAGGATAAATCCTATTCACACAAGATGAGCCAGTACACTTGCCATGAGCTAACAGGTCAGTAAGGGTATAAAGACACATTATGAATCACTGCAATGCAAAACAATATATTCAGTATGTTGAAAGGCTTAATCTTTAATAAAGATAATTTATAGAGCTAAACTGCATAATGCCGTGAAAATTTTGGAGTAAATGTTGAGGAAGCAGAACAGGCAAAACAATCTATGCCATACTATTTTTAACCCACTTTTCCCACAGTTTTTGATTACTGACTAGGTCTCGCCCAATCACCTTAATATGTTTCCAAAAGCTCTGACAACAAAGGCTAGAACTGGCTTCTTTCAAAATATGTGAAACGCCACTGCTTCTTTTCAAATTGCCACCAACATACAGTTATGCCATTGAAAACTCAGCTTCTGACAACTGAGTTCAAGTCAGCATCACTGGACTCAAATGTGCAGTCTCCTGATGACCATCATTTTTTTAAATAATGCAAAATTAAATACCATATACTGGGAATTTTACAACAAATTGTGAAATCAAACGTTATTAAAACTAGCCTTACACCTGCCAGAGTTTAGCAAGCTCAGAAGGTGAATGCTTATTCGTCAGCTTAAGCTTCTACTTTGAATTCTCCATTCTACCTTAAATGGGCACCTGAACTAAATCCTGCAGCATTAAAAGTGGAACTGAATTTCCAACAAGAATCTGGTGAATTAGCCTCACCATAGTTTCTGAATAAAATTTAAATGCTATGCCTCGTCTCATATGCCTTACCTACAAATGTGAACGCAGGGTCATTCACTCAGTCCTCCTCTCTCTCTCTTTCTAATCTGGATCCTGCCTTCCGCTCCTCCTCTAACAGCCATTAATCTGCCTGCTCCTGAAATAATGGGCTATGTTTTAATTATGACACAGCCATATGCTGCTGAGAACCCATGCATGTATGAGTTCTGTCACCTTCCCATCTAATCGGCCCACTTAAAACGGATGGCTATAGCCGTGTCCCATCACCTCAGTCAGCCGCTGAGGCTTTATTAGAGAACTTTCCTAATGAGGATTTGCAGAGGCAGCAGTGCTTGAAGAAAGTCTGAAAGTAGCAGCTGAGTAAAAAAAAAAGGAAAAGATGGGCTGTAAAGTGCTCAGGAACACTGCACAGTGGGAGAGAAGGCCTAACTCAAAGGTGTGTTAAACTGGAGAGAAATGCTGCTATAAATAGCCTTTCACTTCTCTAAACTGTTGCTTTTTTTCTTTTTACAATGGCTAATCTCCTGCCTGCTCCAAGGCTAAAGCTCATCTGTGCTGATCTCAACAGGCCACTTCCGCACACTCCTTGACTCCCAATCACACAGCGCTTGTTATTCTTTTTGCCGTGGACACAAGAAGCAGTTCATCATCCATTCAGGTCTGAATTCTAATCGTGACTTCCAGATAAGACTTTGGCAGCAGTTTCCTTCACACTGAGCCCAGTTCCACCTCTTTAATGATCTCTGTGGTTGACACAAATATCTAATCTGCTTCCATTACAGCACCTGGTGTCTAAAATTCCTGATCAAAGACAAAAAAACATGCTGCCTATACTGCTATAAGTTTGTATTTATTAAATGGATTCATCATGCAGGTGGCATTTGGACTCACAACAGCGTATCTCTCACTTAATTGTGAAGTCTTTGGTGGAAACAATTATGGAATGTCCCAAAATTTAAAAAGATTGCCCCCCCCACATAATCTCTGTAGAGAATTAGAAAATGCTCACCATGCTTAGGATGCCAAGGGTGTGCTAGAGGGTTTTAAGGCCCTGGGCAGTGAATCAATGAAGCTGTATTTTTCTGGACTGAAGAAGCATGTTCCAGTACTTTTTGGATGTGCTTGAGTGGTGGTTGTAATCAAAAACTAATCATCCAACACCTGTACCTGACCTCACTAATGCTCTAATACCTGAATGCAATCCAATCTTCACAGTAAATCTTCCAACTACTATGAAACCGTTCTATGAAAAGTAGAAGCTTCTACTTCACCCCGGAATTTTTAAAGAAACACTGGTCAAGCAGGTGTCTACCAATGCTTGGATATAGTATGTCTACAGTATGTATTTATGTACTTGTATCCTGACATATCCTAACCTCACTAATGCCTCTTAAGGCAGAATGCAAATCTTGTTAGTAATGTTTCAACATCTGGGGTCAAGCCTTCCCAAAGGAAGTGAATGTTATTGGATGAGTTTCCTCTTAATACCCTTCATTTCAGAATGAACTCTAAATGAGGAGAAAACCTGTGAACACTTAAGAACCAAGTGAGAAAAAAGACACATGGCTGGGAAAAAAGAACTGAAGATGGAAAAAACAAAACTGAAACACGGGAGAATGGCAGAACCCAAGGGACTACAAAACAAACTAAAACATAAAAGTGAAATACACTAATACAGAAAGGAATGAGAAAAAGACAACACAGCACATGAACATTAAAGCACCACACAACTAAAAGTCCAAGGAACAAAAAGTGAGGCAAACCTGTTGCCACATCTCGGGCAACACGTCCCTATCATTATTATGGATACATTTTAGTGGAAGAGCAGTTCATTATACATGCAACATGGTGGACTTATCCCTTGAACCTGCTCCTTTCTGAAAAAAAAAACCTGGATATGTTTCAAAGCAATTCAGGTAAATACACTCTAGCTGCAGCACTCTCCTGGTGCTGCTGCTTACCCTCTCAAGGATGATGTGGGACATGGTGGCGTTGGCGTCGACGATGATGGTGGCGGTCTTGTCATCTCGGATCTCTTTGAGGAGGGGGGTCGGGTCTTGGCTGTCATCCAGCATACGAACCGAGAGGGTTTCCTTGGAGATGAGGAACTGTCGCAGTAACACCTCCAGGTTTAATAGGCCTGTTGCACAGGGACACACACACACACACACACACACACACACACACACACACACACACACACACACACACACACACACACACAGTAAACGAATGAGAGGCTTAAGGCTGTTTTTGACACAATAAGCAATATCTCAGCTCTCTCTATCCCCCTCCTTTCATGAGGCTAAAAATGCATTTCTGGTTTACGACTTCATTATTAGAAGGGCTGTAATTCACACGCCATTCACAGTCCAAACAAACAGCAATCCCCAAGTCATTTTTGTTCAATATGTCTCAGGATAATTTACTTGATGTGGCCCTATCAGGATTTGCAGAAACAGCCACCCCAGGCCTGGCTCTGTGCTTACGGAAAGAAATATGGTAGACGTACATATTGGACTTATGCGAAGGGTTGCTGTCATTGGAAAACTCCTTCCAGACTTTTTTTTTCAGTGGTTGTTGGTCTTTGTTCATTCTGCTTCTTAAAATGACTTTGTCAATAACACGGACAATACATTATCATTTCCCCCATCACGGTTCTTGTATGATTCAAAATGAAGGTCGTTTTGTGTTGCTTCAGAATTCTGAACAGTCAGAATGAAAGGATGCAAAAGAGGTTCATTTCATCCTCTGTGACGAGGCCTGTCACAATAGCCATTTTTGTGGACGATGTACTGTCCCAGACATAATTTCAATAACAATATTATTGTGTTTTTGAGACTATTTTATGACATGTATATGCAATAATATAAAAATATATACTCTTTGAGCAAAAATAAATCAAGAATATTTAGTCATTTGAACTGGAATTTAATGTTTAAATATACTAGATAAATAAAACGTAAAAAAAAAAAAAAACCACTGTTTGTAAATGATTGCACATAAAGACAATAAAGAGACCAGAGAAAAGCACAGAACAGGACAGAGCTAGTGGCTCAGATACTGGTAATATTTTCTCATGTAAACAAACTTGCCAATAAACACAATGGACAATATTGAGGTCAGCAAAAGTGACTGAGATAATGTCCATATATTGTATATATATATTGCTTGTGACTATTCTGAACATTTAACATTGAACTATTTATACAACAGTAATCTATAGCAGAACCTTTTAGAAAGTTTTATATGAGAAATGTATGAAGGGAAACCTTAGAATATTCTTTTGTGAGGAAAATCCATCATTTATTTCAATTTTATTTCATAAAACCATCACATTTGTTCTTTTTAATGTCATCGTGTACTGTAGCAATACTCTAATGCAATTGTGAAGCTTTAGTTTGAAATGAAAAGGAATAAACCTTATACTTTTCCAATCAGGATGAAAAATGTTCAGCATTATAAGCTCTCCCACTGGTTAAGACATTAAGAGCTAAACAGAAGCCCCTGTGTATCTGGAGAATAACAAATATTAAACAGTAAATGACAGTGGGATCAATCAATCATATTTCACCTTTAGCTCCGTGAAGTTAAGACAGTTATTCCAGAGTACAGCATGGTTCATTGGGTAGTGTTGGCACATTAATGCACATCATAAAATCTGTACAATCAGTTATGACTTTTTATGATCTTCTAGTTCAATGTCAAAAATGTCAGGGATAATGTGAAGTGAACCAGGACTGCAATGCCACAGTGTGCCATTTTCTGCTCAGTTCCACCCAGAGAACTAAAGAACAAGTTTAAATGCATTCTTAAGGTTTGGAAGATCAATGCACACCATTTGTGGGTTTATTCCAGTGTTAGGTGTTTATTTGCACAAATATCCAGATAATGTAGGCACAGATTTCAATATTTATGCACCGATTTTTAGAAAGCACAAGATGAGACGCACAACAAATGTATGCAATTTATGCCTCACAAATACACAAGGCAGGCAAATGTTTAAATAATGAAGAAAGCTAAAAGCAACACGACAACAGAAGTGTTGATTACGGCTGGGGATGGAATTAGCAGCGTGTGTTTGTTTTCTGGCGAGCTGAGCCACTGCTAGCAGCTGTTGCTGTGGTCCTTTGTGTTCTGACTCATTGGATTTGAATGCTTTTAGCTCCTGAGCTCACACTGCACTAGCACTAGCCTCAGCATTAGCGGCACAGCTACAGCTCACGCACGACTATCTCTCTGCTGGTCGAGCTCATTGGCGGATCTTTGATGAGGCTGGACCTCCTTCAGTTCTCTGTCTATTACGCTTTGCATGGCAAAACATGCAATTTCACATTGCATGCACTACATTAGCCCGCACATGGTTCTGCTGCTAGCCTGAGTAGCTCTGCTCACTGCTCTCCAGCCAAGCAGATAAAGGCAGGCACACAGGCATGCGGCCAGGCTCAGACGCATGGGAATGGAAAATGGGAAAACATCTCTGGGATTTTGTTTTCCCAACTGCTGGCTAGAGACTGCATAGCCATGGACTTGAAGGTGGGAGGTATAGCGGTGTAAAAGCTAATACCAGTATGTTGTTTTCCTGTGTTTTGGATTATACTGTGGACTGTGGATTATAGTGTGATCAGCCCAAAAACAAACAACAAACAGCTCCACCCCAAAGCAAGTTAACAGCTTTCAACATATTTACAAAGTCATGTATGAAAATCTGAAAATACTCTGAGCACTGAAATAAACTCATAACACTTTGGTGCAGGTTAATATTGTGGTTGTTTAGGGGTTATTGTAAGGGTTAAATGTGTTTTGATTGATTTTGTGTGTGTGTGTGTGTGTGTGTGCACATGTTTGGGTATGGTATGTGTTGAGATGTGGTGTTGTGTAGGGGGTACACTGTCCCGAAGAAGGGGTCTTCAGGCGTGTGGTGCCCCTGTATCTCGCTACATGGCAAACCCAAATTGCTGCTTGGTCCCTTCTTCCTTTTCCCTGTGCCCTTTTAGGGTTCAGTAAAGGTGGGCTAAAACACAGTAATGGCTCAGCCTTGATATCCCACCTCCGGGGCTGAGTATTTGCAGGTGCTGAGTGTTTGGAGGGGCCGAGTGTTTAACCGGGTCGAGTGTTTGCAGGGGCTGAGTGTGTAAAGGGGCTGAGTGTTAGGTGGTGTTGGAGTCGTGTGCTGCAGGGGTGGTGTTTTAGTGCAGAGAGCTCAGTGGGTGTGAGTTGGATGTAGAGAGAGAGCTCATTCAGATGGGAGCCACACAAAGCCCCTGTCACATTGGAACCCTGATAAAAGCTTCACTGCTATTCAGCTCCAGCAGCCAGCACTCTGCCCTATCTACACAGCAGCCTGTGCACTTACAATAGACCTGTACAGAGCCCCTCAGCAGTTACACACCCACACCCTCACCAGAACACACACGCATGTGCACATACACCACGTTACATGCAACCAGGGGCTGTACATCTGGTTGATTCTTTGCTCATGTGCAATTGCTTCAGAGCATCCCATAACATTTCACACTTTTAATATGCAAGCGGTGTGTGTGTTTGTGTGTGTGTGTGTGTGTGCACAGTCAATTGTGTTCACAATGTGTGCATCTTAATGTAGCAGGTTTCAGTAATTAAAATGAAGTGTCTCCAAACACAGAGCAGCTATATTTCTTAAAAAAAAAAAAAAACGCCTTCGGTTAAAACCACCTTTTTCGCTCTAAGTCAGATGTAGTCTCATTAGAGTAATATCAAAATAAAGACTTAAAAGAGCTGTGTTAATGAGTGCTCTGTTTCAGGCAGGTCACTTCATTTCTGCCCATTAGTGCCCTGGGGAGCACACTGAGGAGAACTGAGCGAAATCTGCACATCAGCTTTCCATCTGCTAGAGGCAAACATACTCCTCCCTTCAGTCCCTCATCCCTCACTCCCTCTTCTCATTACATACAAAAAAAAAAAACAGGGCTTTGTCTTCTTGTCTTTAATAAAAGCACGCACCAAAATCCCATTACGGCCCTCATCACGTCAAATTAACACCTGTTGTCAAATAAGAGAGACTTTTTAGAAACAAACAGAGCAAGGCAAAGCAAAAACCCCACTGCCTCCTCTCCTTCTTTCAGCTGCACAGCCTCCTTCTAAAGCAGAAAGCAGGGCTCAGGGCAGCCCACACTTGCTTCATCATAGTTCAGGAACTGATTCTATCTCTCTGCCGTGATAAGGATAAAAGTAAAGTGCGTAGAACAACTGAAGAACAGCGGGAATGAAAAACCGTAACACTTTAAACCGATGGTCTGCTGCTTTGCAGATGCTCACTCTGTCTGAAATCCTGAGATGTTGTGGTTATGAGAGCATTGCTCAGTTGGAAAAGTAGCTGAGGTTAAGCAGTAAGCACTGATTCATATTAAGCATTCATTACACTATAGATGGGCAAAAGTGTGTAGACGCCTCCTTTGAAGTGGGCAATAGAGAGTGTGGCTTCATTTTGTTGCTCTAACACTTTGGAACACTTTGATCTACACTTTTGGAAAATGTTTGAACTAGAGGTTGGAAGATGTTTTGGGGTTGAGTGATTGGAGTAATTGCGTGTTTGGTGGAGTTTGGCTTTCAGAGTGTTTGAGTGGAGGAGCTGAGTGATTGGATGAGTTGAGCGCATGGAAGTGTGGAATTTATGTAAGAGTTTAGTGTTTGGATGGGTTGAGTGTGTGGAGGGGTCAAGTGCTTTAATGGGTTGAGTGGTTAGAGGAGTTAAGTGATTGGATGGGTTGAGTCTGTGGAGGGGTTGAGTATTTGGTGTTTGGTGTTTTTAGAGGGGCTGAATATTTGGAGTGTTTCAGTGGAGGAGCTGGGTGAATGAAGGAGTTGGGTGCTTGGAAGGGTTGAGTGTTTGGAGGATTTGAGTAGAGAAATTGAGTGTTTGGAGGGGTTGATTATATGGAGGAGTTGAGTTTTTAGAGGGGCTGGGTGTCTGGAGGGTTTGAGTGGAGAAGTTGAGTGTTTGGAGGGGTTGATTATTTGGAGGAGTTGAGTTTTAGAGGGGCTGGCTTTTTGGAGGTTTTGAGTGGAGAGGTTGGGTGGAGGGGTGGGTTGATTATGTAGAGGAGTTGAGTTTTTAAAGGGACTGGGTGTCTGGAGGGTTTGAGTGGAGAGGTTGGGTGGAGGGGTTGGATGATTATGTAGAGGAGTTGATTTTTAGAGGGGCTGGGTTTTTGGAGGGTTTGAGTGGAGAAGTTGGGTGGAGGGGTGGGTTGATTATGTAGAGAAGTTGAGTTTTTAGAGGGGCTGGGTGTCTGGAGGGTTTGAGTAGAGAAGTTGAGTGTTTGGAAGGGTTGATTATTTGGAGGAGTTTATTTTTTAAAGGGGCTGGGTTTTTGGAGGGTTTGAGTGGCTAAGTTGGGTGGAGGGGTTGGTTGATTATGTAGAGGAGTTGATTTTTAGAGGGGCTGGGTTTTTGGAGGGTTTGAGTGGAGAGGTTGGGTGGAGGGGTTGGATGATTATGTAGAGGATTTGAGCTTTTAGATGGGCTGAGTGTTTGAATGGTTTAAGTGGAGAAATTGAGTGTTTGGAAGGGTTGATTATTTGGAGGAGTTGAGTTTTTAGAGGGGCTGGGTTTTTGGAGGGTTTGAGTGGCTAAGTTGGTTGGAGGGGTTGGTTGATTATGTGCAGGAGTTGATTTTTTAGAGGGGCTAAGTGTTTGGAGGGTTTGAGTGAAGAAGTTGAGTGTTTGGAGGGGTTGATTATGTGGAGAAGTTGAGATTTTAGAGGGACTGAGTTTGGATTGATAGTCAGGGCTGATAGTTTGGAGAAGTTGAGTGGAGGGGTTGAGTGTTTGGAGGTGAGTGTGTTATTGTTACTTGATGTAACTCAGAACTTAAGATTATCCTGACACTAACAAATTATGTAGACACGTATATTTCATTATGATTTATTATCATGTTAAGTCAAACCTCTACTGAAATCTAACAGGTCGAGGATAGTCAAAACGTCTAAAATATCATGTTGTCGATAAAGCCTTACGCCAGGTGATTCCGGGTAGGCTCTGGACACACCATGACCCTGAATAGGATAAGCGGTTACAGACAATGAATGAATGAATGAATGCTGTCCTTAAAATGGAGTGACATTCCTTTTGATAATACGAGCTAGTTTCAACAAGTGTAAATTGTTTAGAATTTGGAGAATATAAATCACCACTGTCCAGTACGAGTTCTGGGCTCAGTATGAATTACAGTATGCGCTGCAGTCAGTATCTGCAGATGAGACAGTTCACAGAGAGAAGGCTGTTCAGCAGCTGTTTCTACTCATTTCTGCGCTCTCTGCTCTCAAGGGGCCAGGGTTTTGAAGTATTTTACTTGATCAACTGTAATTACACATCAGTTGTGGCATTTCAAAGAACCAAGGAAAGTGTTGAGCAAACACCTTCCATAATTGTTCACCAAAGGATCACTCTTGCTTTACCACAGCAGTGGGAAACATTCACACTGTGTACTCTCTCTCTCTCTCTGTTTCTCCCTGTGTGTGTGTGTGTGAGAGAGAGATAGTCATAGCAGCAAACCAAAGCACAGTTCCCTGCAATTAAAAGCAGGGTCTCCAGGAGTTCAAGTGCACAAACATAAAAGTGCTACTCACCTGCTGACCCTCTAGAAGCTTGTTTGGGTAATTTACGTAGAGTGATCCCCTGGGCCTTCTGCTGCCTGACCTCCCCAGAGCTAATGTCCCATGCTAATGAGTGTCCACTACTAAGGCCATAGCTGATTCCAGCCCACTGTTACGGCACTCGTCCAGCAAGCCACTAAACTTAAAGGCTTGGAAATAGTTCTTGGCTCAAACATACAATGAAAAACCCAAACATAGAACTAATGCCCACAAATACAAACAATGACTTATTAACAAGACACTGTTAATACTGTTACAACAGTAATTATTCAATCCACAGCTTAATCCAGTATTGTTGCAAATTAGTTGTTAAATCTGCATGGAAAACACTTTATAAAAGATGATTATATGACTGTGTGCCAACTGCATACTATACACAGTAAATACCAGAGTTTGGCAGGCTGGTTTACAAAATATTAACATACTCCAGTGTCTTACTAACAAGACATATCAAGCCCTAGCTGCAACACTCTCTGCTGTTTTTGTCAAAGGCTGAAAATATCTTCTTCCACACTATGTAGTGCACAGTGTAGGTCATAAAATAACAGTTGTTGCACAAAAATAAATCATTATATTCAATCTTAGCTTTCATGTCCCTTTGTCTAACATTCAGTGCACTGCTGAGTGTGATAGATTTAATAATCTGTGAAATGCAGTATGTAATGACTAGGACACTCTTTGAGACTGAGCCAAAATTTTCCATAAATGACAAGCGCCTCCCTTTCCGTGCTTAGGCCCAGTATTAAAGTGTATTATGTGCGCCAGTCAGCAACTCATAAATGCAATTATTAAAACTTAGGGAGTCAAGATTCACAGGAAGTGTTATCTGAGGTTCTAGGCAAGTAGAAAAGAGGCATGGCACCTTTAATTTTAGGACTCTAGCCTGGTGCGTTTCCCAGGAGCTGAACATGTGCCTGTATGATTGCCGCTGTGGCTCTGAGGCTGCCAGAAGAATAGCTGCATTTCAGCTCAGCCACCATAGGCCAGAGAGGAGAAATATTCATGAGTGGGCCACGCTCTATTAGGCTGTCACCAGCCTGGGTGATTAATGGGCCCAGTGCAGAGAGAGAGAGAGAGAGAGAGAGAGAGAGAGAGAGCGCAGTGGGAGCCACCAGGCGCTGTCCACTGCACAGTACTGAAAGGGGAAAGGTGTTCTGCAAACAGCGTATCCTGTGTCATTTAATACCTGCCTCCTCCACCCATGATGATGATCTGACCTCCTTCAGTCACACACTGACCACCACCTCCATTTCCAAGCAAAAGGCCAGTACCTGCACCAGTAATTACGCACAGTTTGGTACCACATTTAGAAGCTAAGATCTTTATTTTAGCAGATCTTAATTTTAAACACAGTCATATGCACTTATCAACCATAACATTATAAACATCTCGTTGTTTCCACACTCACTGTCTATTCTCTCAGCTGCACTGATCACAGGAGCAATCTGTAGTTCTACAATTTCAAACAGCAATCCAGCTGTTGCTCTGCATACTTGGGTTGCCACCTTTTTAACTCTTTAACTGTTCTTTAATGGTCATGACTCCATATGATCCCCACAGAGCAGGTATGATTTATATGGTGGATCGTTTTCAGCGCTGCAGTAACATTGACAAGGTAGTGGTCTGTTGTGCTGGTATGAATGGATCAGACAAAGCAGTGCTGTTGGAGTTTTGTAATGGACCTTCAGGATGTATATTAGTTTTGTGCTATATGCATGAAGCCCTTACAGATAAAGAATGAATGAATAAATAAATAAGTAAATGAATGAATGAATGAATGAATGAATAAATTTCACATCACACCAAAGCTAGCCTTTGCATTGCTATGTATTTTGGAATCATTAGGCAGCTCTAGATTATTGCAGCTAGTAAAGGAGCAGTACACCACAGTCCTGGACCAGCAATGTGATTGGCTGAGAGACATTCTAGTAGTACCAATATTGCACATTAAAGGTTTTTTCCATCAACTGATTTTCCAACTGATTTTTCCATCAACTGATTTTTCCATCAATGCTCGCATTCTATTCTCTCACCCCTAATTTTGAATTGTTCACTGCATGTCCACTAACAAACGGCTTCTGGAAGCTGAAAGGTCTGTAATCAGCTGAATACAAAGAATCACAGGATTTTCAGCAAGAACCGTTATGATGTTGTTGGGCATCAAGCTAAAGCTCATGAACAAGAACACAGAATAAAATGTACTGGTCACTGGACCAGTTATCCACTTTCTGATTTGAAAAAGCATAAACTGAATCTATTTCAGGGCTGTGGTCAGGGTGATTTGAGGCAGATTCACGAAGATCTGACCCTGCTGTAAACAGTGGAAAACCACGACTCTCACTATGGTGCTGTCCTGTTTACAACAGACAGCAGCTCTGTGAAGTGATGTAGCCCATCAAACCTGATGAAAACATGGATGGGCTCAGAGAGATTCTAAGAATGCTATGATAGAATGAAATGAAAACACACACACACACGCATATATATATATATATATATATATATATATATATATATATATATATATATATATATATATTTGTCCACTTTATCTAAAAACCTAACAATAATTGATCACAGAACTGTGGTATAATCACAAGAATACACTTGAGGTTTGTGCTATAACTTGAGATACTGGTACTGGTGTATTGCGGTCATAGGCTGAAAATCAGCACACCTGAGTAGTGTCCATCTAATGGGGGCCAGGCCTTTTATTTTATTTAATCTTTATTTTAACCAGGCGGGTCATTAAGAACATATTTATATGTGACCTGTTAATCCCACCTAACATGTGTGAAATTCATAACTGAAACCTACAGCAGTGTAAACAAAGGGAAACAGCAGTGCGTGGGCAAAGGCTGGCAAAGCTCGTATTCTGTAAACAAGCAGAACCATGTTCACTTTTGAGTGTTTACAAATTCGTTCCATTTGTGGTTTTAAGTAAAAATAGCTGTATATAATAGATTTAATTGTACTTAAATGTTATGAGTTTATGCAGCATGACGTCTGAAGTCAGACGAAGACAGTGTGCAGCTCAGTCTTTACGTTTCACTCTGCTGAGAGTACACCCAGGCCTTAGGCTGGTAATGTGAACACAGCCTGAGTTATAGCACTACATCTAAGCTCACTCCACAAATAGAGTTCAGCAGAGAAGTGTCTACACTAATCCAGTCCTGCCATTCTAATTGTGTGGAGTGTAAAGTTATTACAGAGCTGTCTGGGGAGTCGCCGCAGTTTGCGGGAAGTTTTGCCATGATACATGTTAGACGATTTGCCCGGCACTGCTTGGAAAATGTGCTTTATTTCCAAGAAGAATTCCACTGGGAAGGAACGGCGCCTTTTTAAAGTAAGATGCAAAAACAATGTGCTATCTGTGTTCCCCCAGCCTCTCTGCAGATAAAACAGCGTTTCCGCTGAAACGTTGGGAGCTGTTACTCCCAGCATAAGATGAGAAGCGTTTGAGTAATGGTGCGAGCGTGGCCCTAAAACGTGGTTAAAATTTTACCCGAGGATTTAATGGGAAAACTCCGAATGTGAGTAAAAAAGTTAGCCCCAAATACGACCAGAGTTCAGTTCTGGCTTTTCAGCTCAGTTCAGACCCAGGGTTAGGCTTTTTAAACTTTAATTTTGTAAAATAAAATTTCTACATATGTCAACATTGTTACATTTTAAACCTTGTTCGCAATGTTTTCACGGACGTATTGGACACTGAATCAACACAGAAAAACAAAAATAAACAGCAGATTTAATATATTTGCCATCTAAGGTTTGTACAGTAACATCAATACTCTTTCAGAATGCTGTGCTGTGGTCTAACTAAACTTACTCGTGTTCTATGTATGGATTGTGATATTCCGAAACACTGATCCTCTAGCTTGGAGTGAATTACTGATTAGAAAATATTTTCTATAAAATGATTACATTATAACTGAGATGTATGCTCAGTTGTGTCTGTATAGCTATATGTTATGTATGTTATATAAATGTTATGGATGTTACATAGATACACAGTACTTTTTAAGTTTTAAGCACCAGAGATTATGAGATTTAAAAAGCTATTTATCTGAGCAGTAAGTATTGTTTAACTTTTTCCAAATCTCTCCTCGTGGAGTCCGTATTATTTGAGGTTATCATCCAATACCTAGTTTTAGCGGTTAATAAATAATGATTTTAAATAATGTGTGCTGTTGATTTAACAAATTCATGCAATCAAAGAGAATCTGAACAAAACATTGTTCTTCAAACTCACTCTCACCTACTACATTATAGAAAAAAAGTTATCATATATTTCTTATTTGTTTTATATTAGGCAGCACTGTGGTGCAGCAGGTAGTGTCGCAGTCACACAGCTCCAGGGGCCTGGAGATTGTGGGTTTGATTCCCGCTCCGGGTGACTGTCTGTGAGGAGTTGGTGTGTTCTCCCCCTGTCTGCGTGGGTTTCCTCTGGGTGCTCCGGTTTCTTCCCACAGTCCAAAACGTTGGTAGGTGGATTGGCGACTCAAAAGTGTCCGTGTGAATGTGTGTGTGTCTGTGTTGCCCTGTGAAGGACTGGCGCCCCCTCCAGGGTGTATTCCCGCCCAATGATTCCAGGTAGGCTCTGGACCCACCGCGACCCTGAACTGGATAAGGGCTTACAGATAATGAATGAATGTTTTATATTATCCATCCATCCATTATCTGTTTTATATTATTATTTTTTTGTATTTACTGTGATTATATATAACTTTATACAAGCACCACACTTACTGAGAAGGCATTAGTTTAAATATATATAATTATTTTAACACTTCTGCACCCTACTGTATTTATGTCATGATTAAACAATCTAAGTGCACAATATCAATCGTGATTACTTGCATTATAACTTCTTAAGACTATAAGAAATAATGGATATTTAAATGTAATATAAATAATTAGTTTACGATAAACACAATGTAATTATATTTATATTAGTAATGTCTATTAACTACAAATTATAATCATAGAATTAAAGTTGAATTGCTAGTGCATTTTATTTTTGGGAGGGAGTTACATGCATATTGTGATATTCATGACAAACTGAACTGACAAACAGTTCTTTTTACTTTATTATAATATCTTTGATGCTTTTTGAATTAGAATCTCTTAATTTACTGAGAAAAAAAAAACGGAGTGATTTATCACTGGACACAGAATCTTTAATGGGGAAAATTAAAGCTACAGCACAGGTCCTGGTTCAAAGAAAACAAAAGAGAGAAAACAGCGACTCTGTCTGCATGTGTGTGTGTGAAAGAGAGAGAGAGAGAGAGAGAGAGAGAGAGAGAGAGAGAGCTGGGTATGATATTTAATACCTATTTCAGAGTAAATAATATGCAAACCCTTGAAGCCAGTCACCACTTCTTTTTGAACTGATAGTAAAACATCACAGGGCAGGTGAATGTACTTAGAGGAGAACACTGATTGATCTACTTCCAATTAACTAGAAATGTTGCTGGGTGATTGTAGACGGAGAGCCGTCCAACACACCCAGACAGAGTGAGGGTAACTGTGCTCTCTATGACTCCTGACCATGGATGCCTGAAGCTTGCAGGCTTTTGAAGACAGGGAAAAACCTTAGACAGTTGCTACACTCAGGAGTTCTGTTCACAGCGAATAAACAGAACAACAGCACCACAGCCTGCTGAACCAGTCCTACCAACATGCTTAAAATACACAGTCTCTAGGACAGATTCTGCACATTTTAATGTGTAGTTACTGTTTATACAGTCTATTCTACCCTTAGAAGATAAACAAAACATGTACAGTCATTTGCTGGGGTGTCTATATGTCTAAGTAGGACTGTATTGTAAAGTTATTTTGGGAACCTCAAGGTTTTCTTCTATAGCATCAGTCTAAAAACAATCTTTCCTACCTTTATTTTTTCCTTGGAGGACACCACACAGCAATTAGAAAGAAAGAATGGCAGTGCTTCTCTTTTTTCACATCAGACAGATAAGTATCAGGTGAAGACCTTGTGGTGGAGATCTACAGGCCTGGATGTGCCAATCACTGGTTTCACAGTCCAGAACATTTTTTCCCATGCAGCTAATAATATTTTGAGTCTGAGGCGCAGTGGTTGAGAAAGAGGACGTCTTTCTGGCGCTGAGCGTTCCCAGTGGCTCCCCACAGTCCTCCTCTGGAGTGTCTTTATTAGAGTGAGGAGAAGGTTAGTGCTAACTCACCTCACCTCTGTGAAATCTCGGTGGGAATTGGCGTTCCCTCCACTTCAAAGCCCTAAGCTGATTAGTGGGGGGGAAGTTAGCCGCTGCTGAGGGGTCAGTGTGACTTTGCTGGGGTGCTGGTAATTGCAGCTCCTCTCTTCAGAGAGACCGACGAGAGAGGACTGGACTTTAATCAACCACTGAGAGTGCTCAAATGACTACCTAATAAGAAGAGATTTCAATCTGTCACCTGTCCTTTCTTTCACTATTAAAGACCTCATTTTTTATGTATGCTACCATTCAACAGTTAGGAATCACCGCTCAAAACTTCATAACCATCATTTTCAACTGTGTAAAAAGGTGTCTAACAGTAGTCACTGTTTTTGAGATTGATTTATTTCTTTACTCTGTGGTATTTTCAACATAGTACACGCTCAAAAAAGGTGCAGTAGAAGTACACTATCAGTCACTAAAGGTACAAAAAGTGTGAATGTACCTTTGAAAGCACTCTGCAGTGCTTACTTGTCACGGTTTAGCCCCTACTCGGCTCGCTTGGCACCAGGAGAGAGTAGGAACTAAAAAAGAACCTGGTTCCTATTACCGCGGGTCAGATTCGCCTAATGGAAAAACAAAGAACCGTATAGAGCCAAGTTGAGTCGAGTAGGTACCATGCAGTGGAAAAGCGCCATTGGAGTGGAATGCATTTAAATTCTTGTGACCCTATCTCAAAGCAGACACACTGCCAAGACATTTTTCATTTAATAACTTGCTGATGTTACCATAGAATTAGATATTTTGCTAAATTATTAATATGTCGAGGAATCCCAAACTTGGTGATGCAGTATAGCCTTTTTGTTGTCAGCAGAGTGATTGCTGTCAGCAGCAGGGGTTGGTTTGATGGTGAACGAGAGGGACAGTAAACATGACCAGAGCCTGAAGGACAGTGATCGAGAGAGCAGGAACATGCTGAAACCATCCTTCATTACCACAACATGAATTACAAGGGATAATGTAATCAATACAGAGTGTTGAAGTAAGACATGACATCTTCATAACAAGGCCATTTATATAACAGTGGAACATAAAGTCAGATACCATCCAACAGAATAATCCTCATGTGTCGGTGTGTATTTGAAGGTAGTTTTTTCACAGTGGGGGATTGTGTGGGGGGGGGGGGATGGTATGGAGCTACAGCAGAGCGCTTTGTGCCTTGGGCAGTTTTGGAAATGTCTTTGTACACAGTGAGAATGTAGCAGAACAGCATACATCAGAGGGGCTTCTTTAACCACAATGGGGTTCTATATGATCATTCGGAAAGTACCATGACACATCACTGGGGCTCCTCTACAAATGAGTCTTTCTAGCTCCAATAAGCCATTGTGTGAAAGATGAGGAGAAAAATGAAAGGTTTTTTGGGTGAGCACATACCAGTGCAATCTCCATTAGCAAACACAGGCAGTATACTGAAGAGCTCAGAGACTTGGCACTGTCATAGGACGCCATCTCACAAATCAGTTTTGCCCTGCCTGATCTGCCCTGGCCCTGGTGTAACAAAATGGGCGGTGCTGCTGGCACACAGCCCTGAGGTCATGAGTGCCTGGGTTCAGACTTCTTTTAAGGTCACTGTCTGTCAGACTTTGGTGTACAATGGCTGCCCCGTATGGCGTCATACCTGGCTAGCCAGGTGAATTAGCAGTTTGCAAGGTCTGGACTCTACAATATCTGGTCTAAAGCATGTTAAGACTGGACACTGAAATCAGCCTCTGGAGTAATAATCCTGCTTTACTATCTACTGTCTAATGGATGACCCTGGCTTTGATGAATGCCAGGAGAAGCTACCTAATGGTATGTACAGTAACAACAGTAAAGTTTTGTGGGGAAGGGCCAATGGTGAGTTAATGGGGAGGAGGAAGGACATTCTGACATGCAGTAAGTCTCTATAAAGCCTTGTGAGTGCTAGTAGGAAGCTTTAAGCTGCAGCCAAATTTCAGTGAAGAAATAAAGAATTTATGAAACGAAAATGGGCTAACACTTTAATTTAGGTTGTAAACGCAAGACGACAAACCTAGAGTGTAAATATATTAACATAGAAGATAAGACTGTTACTGACACTACAATTAAAAACACATTTTTTCAGCCAAAGATGATAACGTGAAAAAAAAACATCAGGTGAAAGGCACAAAGCGAATCCATAAAAAACTTCTATGTAGCTGTATACACAGCTGTAGTGTGTTTCTTAGTTTTAGCATTTCCTTATTCCTTGGCCTCTGTTTATGCAATCACATTCATTCTAAAATGATTATTGTGTTTCTGTAAACTTGAATATCTGTCAGTCTTTGTCAAAAAGCCAGAAATAAACAAAACCCAACCACACACTGAAGCTCTATATCAGTCTATACATCACTGATTTCCATTCCCAGTACCGGAGCAAAACATCCGGCTTATTCTCCTGTTTCCTTTGCTCTAACTTATCTGATTCAGCTTATCGAGCAATTATAAAACCTTGTGGAGATGAGCTAACAGCAGTGCGCTGGGTTCCCACGGCTTGGTTGGAGAGCCTTGGCAATACATGCATTCCAGAACACTCCAGCAGGGGTAAAGGAAACATGCAGCTGACGGTACCTGAATATGTCAGGTTCACACTCTGTTTTCCACTGTTTGTGAGGCTTGTTTTGAATTTAAATCCCATGCTAAGGATATTCCGGTTCCTGCTAACTTGTTTCCCACGTGTGACACATTGTAGCCTACATTACCCTGAGATTGCGTTGCTCTTGTTCCCTCATTCTTATTCCCTGCTTGCACTATAGTCAATGGTTTTAATTTGGCACACTGCGTTGTTGGTACCGAGGTCTATGAGGCCAAAAACGCCCCTTAGCTGTTAGCATAATGAGAATTAGAGAAATGCACTAAAGTTTATCTAGACTAAAAATGTGTGGCTTTTTTTTTTTTGAAGAAGAAAATGACTTGTAAATAAATAAATTAAAGTTGAATTTTATAATAAATATTGGCCAGAATATTAATTGTATATTCATTTTTTTACACATTAATTATCTGATGAAAAGGTAACCATGGAGTCAGTAAAGGGTTGAAAAGATTTTGTGTGAATAATTAAATCCACAAAGTTCCGCTCCTGTATGTGTGAAATAGTTTTTACGATTACGATTACAAATGACCCAGATTCCTGTCAAATTGACTGACCAATAGGAAAGCTAGGAATGGTCCAATCGAAGAATGAACTCAATTTGTTCAGTGGTTACTATGTTGGTGCCCTGGCATTTCTGCTGAGGTTACTGTAGCCACATGTGTGGCTAATTTGAATAAAGCTGAATAAAGCCACTATAAAGCTGCAGCTGCATTCGGACAAAAGGAAAGCAGTAGGTTTGTCTGTTCCCTACAACATGGACAAATAGCTTGTTTTGTTCATAAACATGTGGCAGCTAACACTCCCTCACACCACAGGAAGCTCCTCCACTTATGTTTCCTATGAAAGCTATGATGCTTTACCCCACCCAGCATGAATCCTGCTCTGCTGTATGGCTATGTTCATGACTTTAGTCCAATACTTTATAAGATTCAGAGAATGTTTTCTCAACTTTGTTTTAGTTCTCTGTCTGTTTGCGCGCTGGAAAAAGTCCAGAGTTAGTACACAGCCCTGGCTCTGTAAATTCAGGAGCTCTCTCCCTCCATTGCTCACTCTGACATGGATGAACAAACAGCATCTGGAGGGGTTTGGACGGTAGAGAGACCTCCACAGCATAAAAATGGATAATGATTTTGCTCTTTTCCTGCTACATAAGTGTGTAAAACAGACTTATTTTGGGTGTTACAGTTACATAAGGTGGAAGTGAGCACTAACTGCATGAAAGTGACCATAGTGCTACAAAAATAAACTTGAATTGCAGAGGAGTTCAGTATAGATCTGTTTCAAATCCTATGGCAGTTACATATTTTATATTTTTAAGCTCTGTTTTTTCATACACACAGCCTTGACTCCAGACTTTCTGTGAAAGATTTCTACTTGAAAGTATTTCTGGAATAAATCTGTACCATATCAGTATTTTAAAATAACAAAAATAATGAGGTCCAAATATGCACCATTCGCCTGAGGATAATGAATATAATGTAACCTTTAGGACTCAGTGTTGTACCTTTGACAGTGTTTGTACCTTTGGTGAACAAACAGCGTACAATGAGGACAGTGAAGGTTTATTTTTAGTCACAGGTTGCTGGCAGTGTGCTTCAGGTCAGGTTGGAATAGAAGACTGTCAGACTACAGATGGTGTGGGATTCAAAACTAGGAGCTTTGGGTCAGGTTTTGTCAGAATTTGGAAAGGAATGCTAGATTAAGGTCATTAAAGCTCAAGCATTAGGATAAAGTTGTGGAAAAGCTGCTTTCTGATTAGTATACGACTGAAATATTGTAAACACCCCAAAGTTAATAACTTTAGCTATTTTATGATGTCCCTCCATTGTGGAAACCAATGGCTGTGGAGCAGTAGAGTTGTATTCTCTGGAGTGACTGAGCACCACTCAATATCAGCAAGTGTCCACATTTTTTCAGACAGAAACACAGGACGTGCTACTCACAGTTGGCCTGGGCGCAGATGAGGCAGGATGTGGTGCTGTTGAAGAAGGTGAGGAGGCCAGCCACAGCCATGCTGACGTCCGTGTTGGTGGGCCGGAGGTCCAGTGTGGTGAAGCGTGGGAACTGCACCTTCAGAATGTCCTCTGGAGCCACCTTCACGTACGGCACCTGCACACAGAGCGCAGAGGAAACCTAGTCAGCAAGAGCGGAGCTCGTTAACACCTGGGCTGAAGTAAAACTGGATGAAAGTTCATTCGGTGAAGGAGTGCTGTGCTTTGTTTACCGCGCCCCTGTGCCGCTGCGAAATCCAAAAGCTCCACGGCACCACTACAGCACAGAGCATTATATTCTCATCAGAGTAATTATATCCACTTTACGACCAAAACTAATAAGAACACTCTTAAATAATTCAGACACTCCCTCTCAGATAGCATCCAAATTAAAAGCACAGTTTTAGCTACTTTAAAGGGCCTGTATCTTACTGTGTTTAATCATTTCTCTGAGCTTCACATATTGTCATGCTTATGTTTCTTACTGTGTCTTTAAGACTTACAGTCTGTGCAGACCTATGCAGATGGCCTCTATTTGTTTTGCTGCTCTGAGCTGTGCCTAATTCAAACATTTCATCCTGACATTTATGTGCACTTAATAATCCGATAACTGCACAAAATTAGATTTTATGAGTAATCCAATCAACGTGTTTACATGCACTTTGGAAATCAGTAACGGGAAAAAATAAACATGACTTTACATGAGTCTGGCAATAATCTCATTTCCGTTTTGCAACAGCCAATAATATCACAGAAAAACGTGACATAAACCTCCTGCTGAGGCTTTCACCTGAAAATGTGGATGCTCTATGTTTTATGATTTCTATAATTACCCAGTGCCTCCCTTCTCACAGCTTTCTCCCACTGCCACAGAGACAGAGAGAAGCTTTTTTTATACGAGCGTCTGTTACTGGACACAGCATGTGTCCGTCATGTTTGCGTGATATTGGTGAGAGAAGTTCAGAATGTGTTTCTCTACACTCTGTTCAGTTACTTTGGCACGCATGTGCAGACTGAGAAAGCGGAAAGAAATGGCACTACATGCACAGAGAAATCAGATTACTCTTAACAGTTATCTTAAACTGACGGATTTCCAGATCTTTCCAATCTCAGACATTTGTGATGTCACAAACCCCAAAAAGTAATACATAAATCAAAGCAGTTTTTTTTATTCCAGATATGTTTCTATATCTAGAAAGCCACTGGGACAGAATGGAACATTTGGAAACAGACATCTTTTCCTAGTATGGGCTCTTTAATAATGTTGACAAAGAGCATCAACTTTCAACAAAGCCATGTTTGCCCTGCCCCCGACCCCCCCACACACACACACCACCAAAAAAAAAGCCTTTTAATAACTCCTTTTAGCACAGATTTTCAAACAAAGTGGTGAGATCAAAGTATAAGTAGTTCACTGAGGAAATCAACAGTCACGACTCTGTGTAATGTACAAAACCCTGGGAGACACACAAGTTCTAAACAAATCCCTGGAGCCGGAGCGCGTCAGAAAAGGCAAAATGCCACAGAAGGAAAAACTCCCTCTCCCCCTCTCTCTCTCTCTCTCTCACACACACACACACACAGCGTTTTCCATCTAAATGGGACTGGAAGGAGTCAGTGGCACGAACTGCATTTCCTGCAGTCCAGCACTGTGCGCTCGGGGAGGCGAGAAAAAACCTCAAAACTATTGCATCAGAAACACATCCAACTTTGTGTTCCCTCGAGGCCGAGCTGTGTGCCGCTCTCTAATTTGATATGTGCTGATGTGTGGGTGCAGCAGGGCTCAGTGGGCCTTGAAGGGGATCCTGGAGGACGCAGGCAGCCCAGAGAGAGAGAGAGAGAGAGAGGGAGAGAGAGAGAGAGAGAGAGAGAGAGAGCAGGCCTCTTCATCACGGCAGATTGCCTGTCTGCGCAGCTCTGTATGCGCCCTGTATCCCCGATTGGTTTCCCATCGCTTTCCATCAGGCTGTAATGGAGTCTGCTGCAGCGTGGATGGATGGAGAGCGCTGGTCGCTCGCTGAGGGACTCTGAGCAGCGGCCAGAGAGGAGGAGCAGCTAATGACCATACACACACCGGGGACACACACTCAGCCTCCCGCTGCCCCACAGTGTGATCTCCACCTCCCCACAAACTCCTTTCCTATCTCTCTCTCTCTCTCTCTTTCTCTCTCTCTCTGCTCATGTCCCTCATTCTCTTTTCTTTTCCATGCCCTTTACTCTTCCTTTTACTTGCTTTTCTATCCCTATGGTTTTATTGTTCCCTGTCCTTCCCTCCCTCCACCCCCCTGCCCCCCCCCACACCCTCTCTCGTTTCATGCCTCTTCACCCTTCATCCTTTTCCTCTATTTTTCCTCAGGAAAAAAATTTTCCTTTTTTCCAGTCATCCTCCTCCTCCTCTTCTCTCTCTCTCTCTCTCTCTCTCACTCTCACATCTTCGCCTTCTTAATGTTACTCTCTCACCCAGTGTTAGTTCCCCCCCCTCCTCTGTCTCTCTGGCTTTAAGCCAATATGTCGTTCTCTAGTTCTCTGTATATCACTCTCCTCCCCCTCATTCTTCATCAATGCTCCTTGCGTCCAGCTCACCACTTGTGTCCTGCACTCATGATGGTAATGGTGCGCGGTGACTGAAGGCGGTGTGTGAGTGTGCAGATAAACACAACAGTGAAGGGCTAGGAGAAAATAATCAGCATCAGGTTTTCACAGATCAGAGAGAGTGGGAACTCCTTGAACTAATTAACGGTTCAAACGGTGCGGTCAGTACGGCTCCTGGAGAACAGCGTCGTGTTCAATAATGAAAGTGGGAGCACTTTAATGAGCTGGCACTTTACGCATTCCACACACACACACGCACACACACACACACACACACACACACACACACACACACACACACACACACACACACACAGACACACCAACATGATGCAGGGCACCTGTAGATGGGTCAAGTGTCTTTATGCTGGCAGTGGGAAAGAGGAGCTCATTTAAAGAACCTAGCTTTGAAAAGCTAATTTGATTATTATATAGGTTAGTGATAGAACATTACAGAAGAGAGAGAGAGAGAGAGAGAGAGAGAGAGAGAGAGAGAGAGAGAGAGAAGAGAGAGAGATTTAAATACCATCCATTTAAATACTCTCTCTAAATACCAGAGACCAGAAAAGGTAACAGGTGAAAACTAAAAATACAAAAAAACAAACAAAAAAAAAACCCTATTTCAATGCTATCAGAGAAACAGTTCTTTATTTTTAAAACAGACATTGTACTGTTCCAATCTGATAACAGAACACAGCTCAGTCTGATCATAGAATGTAACAAATCCACAATCAGCTGACATTTGGTGATGTGATGTTTTTAACCTTTATTTTTAGTGCTACAATTAAAAACAGCTTGTTTTTTAATGAATGAAAACTGTCAGATTCAGATTTAGCAGCTGAAAAGAAAATGTGCTGTCATGCTATCGCTGGTTAAAATAAATGTATCCACTGCGTCTATACAGAGTACATGGAATTTTGGAAAAAAGAACAAACCACACATTTTCACAGAAAGAACAGAACATTTTAATCCACTTTAGTGAACTTTTCCACTGTCTATATCCCTATTAGAATTGAAGCTGTGTCCACAAACATTTGGCCATTTGTTAGGCCCATGTATTCAGCACTGGGAACTGAGACACAAATGCAATAAGCTGATTGACTGATATTGCAATGCCAGTGTTCAAGACAAAGACGATTGGTCAGTGAGAATTTCTGGTTGGTGAAGTGTCAGAATGAAATGCTGTCTCTTTTTTTCAACCAATGTGGTGTTATATGAAGTATACATGTCTACTGGTCCTGACCTGGAGTTTATGATGACGGCAAACCAATTCAGATAGAAGACAATCAAAAACCATGATGCTGATTCACAATAATCATTGGTAATTATTAATGAGACTTACACCTGACTGACTCCTGCCTTGAGACCTTCACCTGATGTCCCCTTTCCTCAGCATTTTTTCAACATTTGTATCATGCAGTTAACCACATGGCAAATTGGCTCAGCTTTGCTCCTGTTATTTTTTATTGCATTCTGTGAGAAATATACATTTACAGTTTTCATTTCCCTGCCCTGCCTCTGATTTTGTTGCATACACTGGAACACATATTGAATCTTCAGACACCAGGGAAATAGAAGGTCATTCTGAAGGAGCTGGGGGTAGATATGTTGTGTTTTCCTTTGCTCGCTACACGCTCTTTGCATCAGATCTATTTGTAGGTCTGTGGTGCGAATGGCTTGGGACCAAACTGGCTGTGGTATCGGAGTGGTGGGCCGGGGGACAGTGAGGGTTTTTGTGTGTGTGTGTGTGTGAGAGAGAGCAGTGTGTGCTCCTGCGGGGTGACAGAGTGGCTGTCAGAGTCTGCAGACGTGCCACTGACAGCTTTTAATGAGAGACTCAGCAAAGGCAGAGAGAGCACACCAACGTCACACAAGCAGTCCCAGAAACCCGCTGAGACCTCTCACTAGAGACCACTCCACAGAGACATGGCATGTCCGCGGAGTCTCAACTAACGTTGTCTTACTCAACACCTAATGGTAGAAATTACACGCTGTAAATCTGTCTACAATTTAGCTTTTCATCACAGTTCCTCATACACTTCCACTAAAAACCTATTGACTGCTGTCCATCTGTTACTCTGCATACTTTGTTTGCTTACTTTTGCTCTGTTCTCCTATGGTCCAGACCCTCACAGGACCACCACAACAGGTATGATTTAGGTGATGGGTCATTTTCAGCGCTGCAGTAACACTGATGTGGTGGCGGTGGTGGTGTGTTACTATGTGCTGGTACAAGTGGATTAGACACAGCAGTTACAGTTGGAGTTAGTAAACACTGTGTCCACTCACTGTTCACCCTGCACTGCAAAAAATGATGTCAAAGCAAGTAAAATGTACATAATCTAGATCTAAATATCTAGTATTGCTTATATAGATAAAATTACTTAAAACAAGTAGAAATAAGATATGAATAAATAGAATAATCTTATTATATTCTTACAACAATTTCCAAATTAGTAATACTAGATATTTACACTAGATGTAAGTACATTTTTGGTTTTTAGTTTCCTAGATTTCATTTTTTGCAGTGTGTTAGACACTCCTACCTTGTAGATGTAAAGTCAGAGACAGTAGCTCATCTGTTGCTGCTCTAGTTCTTCATCAGTAAAAACAGGACACTGTTGGCTGGATATTTTGATATTGATTCGTGGACTATTCTTAATCCAGCAGTGACTCTGAGGGCTTTAAAAACTCCAAAAGCACTACTGTGTCTGATCCACTCATACCAGCTAGCACAACACACACTAACACACCAACACCACACAAATCATACCCTTACTGTGGTGGTCCTGGTCATTAAACAACAAGGTGAATAGGGCATAAAAACTATGCAGAGCAACAGTTGGCATACAGTCATTAAGTAAAGAAACATAATTTGTGGCTACATTGTAAATGGAGCTGATAAAATGTAGAGAGAATGTAGAATATTAGAGTATGTCACCAGGCATTGTATACAATTTGTCCCTATAAATCAGACATTTTTTGATATGTAAAGAATACGATCTATCAAAACCTCAAAAAAATGGTTCAGTGGCCACAGAAACCCCCAAGTTCTTTGCCATTCCTTTCCCCTCACTTAAAAAAGTCTGCTGCATAGACATAAAGCAGAGCTGTAGAGGAGAGTCCAAATTTAAGGACCTGAAATCTTGGAGAGTTTCTGTATTGAGGAGTGTAAATTGTATAAATAACAACAAGAGTTACTCATTATATTAGTGTGAAGCTGAACCAGTTAACCACTACAGCAGTGTTTATTGCCTTATTTCTTATAACTTAATGAATTTTTGCTGTAAGGGAGAGCGCACACACATCTGGCACTGACAGATACGTAGACAATATTTGAAAATGACTGAGAAGTCAAGATTGAAATTCTAGAGTCAATGTATTCTTCAGCTTGAGTTATTCATTTGCTCTGATGCTTCTCCTCTGTCCTTCGAGTGCTCCCACTGCTTTCATGAGCATTACTCCTCTCCTCATCACTCCACTATATTCACTCTCATTTTTCAAAAGCTTTGAGGAAAAAAGACACCCGGCAACAGTCATGATGATGCCTGAAATCCCATGACATTTCCCATGACATATCTCTGACATTTCCAACACTATTTAAAAGGATCTGTGCGGTGAGGACCGGGAACTGTTCAAGTATGAGTCGGCTCAGACGAGATGTGGACTTTTTTGCACATTTGAATTCATGGAGAATAAGTGGTCTTGAATGGTGCTGATCCAGATCAGACCTGAGTTGCTGTTTGAGTTTTTAAAAACCTGGAACAAAAAAAGTCAATCAACCAAAAGCATCCATCTAACACCATCCTGTGTCCACAGACTGGAGCATGACCAACACAAACTGTAAAGAAGTTTTACATCTACAAGGTGGACCAATGAGGGAGGAGTGTCTAACCGAGTGAACACAGGGTTTAAAAACTCCAGTATCACTGCTTTGTCTGATCCACCCAACGCAACACTCACTAAGGCCCATTAATATATGCACGGAAATACAGCTATATTCTGGAGTGTACCTGGAGAATGCGACATTTGTCCCAGTCATTACCCTTAATACTGGTAGTGCCCTAGTGATGACTCCGGGTAAAGTCTGAGTCCTGCACTGCACAGGCATCATGCCTAAATCATGTTTTTTATTTCCTGCTGTGAGAGCGTGCCTTGCATTTGTGAAAGACCACTCCAGAACATCACCAGGCCTGATACTCTCCAGAGTTCATGTGTGAAAGAGTCATAACACACCACCAGTGTCATTGCAATGCTGAGAATGATCCACCACTCAAATCATACCTGCTCTGTTGTGGTCCAGACCATTGAAGAACAGGGTGAAATGGGCATAAAAATGTATGCAGAGAAACAGACAGACTTCAGTCTGTAATAGTAGAACTAAAGTGCTCATGTGTGGTCAGTGGAACTGATAAAATGGAAAGTGAATGTAGATACAAGGAAGGTGTTCCTAATCTAGTGTATAATCCAAACAACATATGTCCAAAAACCTGTAAACTTACAATTGTAAGTATCCAAACACTTATAATAATTGATAGCTGATTCCAGGAATTTAAGGTGTCCCACTGTGGACAGATATATAAAAAAGCCCAGAACTGGACTGTGGAGCAGTAGATCTATGTTCTCTGGAGTGATAAATGGTGTTTGTGATCCAGTGAGGTACCTGACCTCATTAAAGATCTCATGGTTTCATGTCATCGAATCATCACGTTTCTCAAATTAAAACCCATTTCCCAGAGCCTAAGTCCGATTAGGGTGTAATCTGTTTACACTTTAAAGGAGAAACACTTCCTAGTGTGATTTGAACAGTAATTTGGCATAACCTGTTGTTTTCGAATGTCCCTCGAATGAAGCGTGTCTAGACTCTGGCCACTGCTGTTTAACTGCTGATTAGGGCTCATTCTCTGAGCTTTTCCTCCAGTCCATCTGAAGGTTAAACCTGCTCTACCTGGGAGAGTCTGACAAGTGTCCAAGTCAATTGTGGTTCTGCAACATGAACAAACACCCATCTCTGACTTTCCTTGTCCCTGAGGGAGACTATGGAAATTTCAGGCCATATGGCAAAGCAGAGTATAATGAGATCTTACATCTGCTACTTGCGCCTTGTGTGCCAGAAGAACAAAACTCATGTTTAATAAAAGATCACACCGCCTTTAACCGAGGCCATGGTGTCAAACGCTGCAGCTGGACACTCTGGCAGAATACAGCTGGTTGCATCTGCACCACACTCACAAACAAAGCGTAGAGCACCTTGATCTGAACCTCCAAGACCAATCTGGCCATTATAGTTTAAATGAATACAGAAGCCAACAAACACTAGTCCCTTCCATCAAAAGAAAAGGACAGTGCACAGCTGGGGAAGAATGCAATTACATATGAAGTAGAGAACAGAAGAGTGCAATACCATTGTCCCAAAAATAACACAGCTGAAAAAAGGGGTCTTCTGAATTATTCTCTAGAAGATCCAATTTAGTTTGATGAAAACCCTAAACAACTGGGTTCACAAGAACTGGGCTGTGGACCAGGACTAGGCCATGGATCATTTGATATGGATCAACCATGATTTATTATCACTGTTAGTATGGAATTTAATATAATATTACATAATACAATAATACTTTTATTTATTGATTTATTTGTTTTTAAACTTAAGCCATTGAAATACTACTAAACTAAACATACAATATTTTCAATACATCTATCAAATTGTTGTTTTTTTATCTTAAAAAATGACACATTTACAATATGTAATTACAAAAATTACATATCAACATCATTGGAATTCTCCACAGCCCTAAATTAGGGAGAATAGAGCCTTTGTTGATGCTACTCTGGGCTTAGCACTGCAGAAACTGCACTATGTAACCTCTGGTGGAGGGTAGAAAACCACCCCCTCACAGCTCCCCTTTGATTTCAGGACAGTGCTGTAAAAAACTGAGGGAACGCAGATGCTCCCAAATATACCAAATCTCACCTAGTGTTCCTTTAAGTGCAAAAGTCTGAAAAAGAACTGAAAATTTTAAAAGATAATCACAAGATGACAAGGTGAAGTCTGAGAGATATGAGCACTGAATGTTTTCTTTACAGCTTGTAGCAGCTATTTCCAACAGGAAAAAGCTTCTAAATCATTGTGGTAATCAACTTTACACCCCTCACACTGAAAATACAGATTAGGAGGAAAAACACTCAAGAATTCCTTTAAAGGAATCCATTGAAAGCATTTTTTTAAGGAAATAAAAGTGGCTCCACTCCAAAGAATTCTTCAGGCGCCGATATTTTTAAATGTGCACTTTGGGTTAATGTGAGGTAATAAGCCATAAGATATCAGCAGCCGGGGGAAATGCACACATGTGCCTACATGTGCCGCCTCATTTATGGCCTTTGGAGCGAGAGACTGTTAAATGGAGTGATGACTGCAAATGCTGTGGAGAGCCACTGAGGGTAAATCACACTGAGACCTTGAGAAGAATTTACAAACACACCTCAGTGTCATGGCTGGGTCAAGAACAGTCCACCAACCGAGTATATTCAGGCAACAGGGTCCTGTGGCCAGAAACTGACCACTGCTGACAGACTAGAGGATGACTAACATAAAATGTGCAGCGACCAATAATCTATCATGTTCAGTTAGACATCTACAATGCAGCAATGTAACAGTATCTACAAAGTGCTGATGCATGGCAGTGTAATATACTTATGTTGTTGTCTTGGTCATCCTTTCTACTGATTACTGATATACTGAAGGTTAATGCATTATATAGGGCAGATTATTCTACACCTTTTTCCACAAGTTAACACAGTTCCCTGAGGTTTTAATAAAGCATCTGTGACATGTTTTGATCAAAATAATGCATGGATCACACAACACAGCACTCTAGTTTTCTCCTGTCTTAACACTTTCAAGCACAATGCACCCAGGACTGAGAAGTGAGGATCAACAAAGCTGGCTTTTATTTCTTTTTGCTTTGTTTTAATCTGATTGGTCTCTTCAACATTCTGGTTTTCATAATATTTAACTAGTACTCCACACTTGTTTTATTTGTTTTCTATTTGTTTAACCTCATCTTTACAATATCACATAAACACGGGTCCAGCACTTTGATTGGAGAAACTCAGACGAGGGACAACACCAAGCACCTGCTATCCAGGTAAAAAGCAGGACAAAATCAGATGGACTCATTTAATCCCATGTATTCAGAGAAAAACAATTAAATAAATAAATAAATATATAAATAAATAAATAAATAAATATCTAGATTTAAATAACTACACAGAGCACCTGCATATTAGGTGTCTGATACAATGGCTAATGAGTGTAGACACAAAGAAGGTACACCTGAAAAGCTAGCTCTAACTCTTGTAAACAATAGGTATAGTCAAGAGGTTCCCACTTTTCTGTAGTGCCTCACAGTGCTTTGTATATTTCATACTGGATCTTTATTTCTTTATTTATCTTTCAACAATATAATTCATACAAAACTACAACTTTGTACAGAACAAAACAAAACAAAGTGGCATGCCAGTGAAAAATAAGAACTCAAGATGTAACTGCCTGTTAGTGAGTACACTTCCAATTCCTCTCCATGGATGAAGGTAAGCATCAGCTGGATCTGTGAAATGTCACTGCATCTTTCTGCAATGCCAGCATCGTTGGACAGCTCCGCTTGCTTGGAGGAGAACACTAACTGCCAATTCAATTCCCTCTGTTAGCATACAGTTTTGTTGGATAGCGATGAACAATCCAGAGTGAGCACAGCCAACAGTACTTTCTTGTACTTCTGGCTGTTGCAGTGATAAAGGAAACTTGCAGTCCCCACCTCTGACAGGTGGGTTCATAGGCAGTCTCTGACCTACAGATAAGTCATGAGATCAAGATCCAGTTCTTGAGACGGGTGCCAACACCCAGCCTGCTTTCCACGGATATCAGCTGGAATCTACATGGTCCTCCCACAGCATGATACAGACATTACTCCGGGAGCAGTCTGCCTGCGCCTGGGGTTTGTTTGCTAGCCCTGATGAAGCGTATGAATAATTCTGCTCTCTGGTGCTGCGAGGCTCAGCTCAGAGAATGCGGGCCCGATTTGCTAGACGCACACACACACACATGCGCACGCACACACCTGCACAAAAGGACAGTACCGCTGCTCCGGCACTCGGGGAACAAAGAGAAGATGGAACATGCACGGCACTTCTTTAGCCTCCATTGTGTGGAAAACAAACAGCCCGATTGCATATGAAAGAAGCCCTCCTGTGTTATGGGGTCTTCAGTGGGGGAGCACTTTCAAATGTGTGCATTTGCATGGGGTAAAGAGGGCTGCGCTGGGCTTGTGGGTGTGGGACGTGGGCGCGTGAACATCCAGCAACAGATCAATTGCTGAGCGAAAAGGAGGGGTCAGGACAGCAGCTGTGTGTGGCTCTAATTACGAACACACGGACCAAGGCGGCTGCACCTGTGTTTTGTTTGCACGTAGGATGCGGATGAGCAACCGCAGGAGCGCAGTGACACCACCAACCACTTCCGATGCTCTTTCTGTAAAAACTCCCTCCTCGCCCCGTGCTAAACGGAGGCGGCTTCACCTCTCCAAAACACTCCCTCAGATGCTGCCGTTTCAAAGGCACAGCCCGGCGCTTTGTTTCTGCAACAACAGGAGAAGCTCGGGGTTTGATTAAAAAGTAAAGGCACGGCGGCTTTACCTCGCCGTCCTCCGCGCCTCGGGTTGCAACAGCATGGTGCAACACACCAAAGAGAAAACTCCACTTGTCAAAGCTGGTGGAGCTGCTGGAAGCCATCTGTGGAGTTTATAGAACCAGCCCAAAGTTTGGACACACCAGAAGAATGGTATGTTTTCCACAAGTCTAAATATATGTTTGTGGAAAGCTTATGCCTGAGCTTTTCTAACACTTATAGAAGGCAAATATAAATATAAGCAGCGTCCCAGGAGGCTTCTCAAGAAGCTTCTTGAGCGAAAGCCAAGAAGAATGCAGCTCTGTATCAAGGCTATTTTAAAGAATATAAAGCTTAAGGAAATCAACTTTTTGTTGTATTTTTTTTCTTTTTTAGCTCTCTGCATAATTCTATATTTTATTTTGAAAACTCCTTCTGGAAACATCATAAATGATGATACATTAAAATAGCTCAATTTCTGGAACAAACTGTAAAGGAACATAGGTTTATATTCACAAATACCCTGTGGACTTATTGTGCTTTTCCACTGCATGATACCTACTCGTCTAAACTCTACTCTTCTCAACTGGCTTTTAGGCTCATTTTCAACTAGTTCCCACTGAAATGTAGTCGGTGGCTTTGTAAAATACCATCTCTAACAGGACCCATGGGCTTTGGAAGCCACAAAAATTATGTTGGAAATGTTAAGCGCTGTTTACTCATTATGCATACACATTTTTTGTTTGTTTGTTTGTTTTTTTATATATATATATATATATTGGGACTGAACATGACAGACAGGTGAGTGTAGTTGTTTTGTTCCTTGTTGCACCATCCAGCTCATACGACATTCTTTCATCAACCACAAATCTAATTTTTGAACGTTTGAACCTCTTCAAAACACCACAGAGTAAATTTATGAGATGCCGTTGTGTGTCAGATAAAAACAGATGTGAACACCTAGATGCGCGCACCTAGTTTGTGCTGAATTATTCTTAAGTCTCTCAGACCAATCAGTGCTCTGCAATGTTTACACTTCAGGTTCAGTTCCTACCCTGCTCACTTAGAATCATAAGGTTCTAGAAAAATACCTGTATAGCAGAGTCAGGTCAGTACCATACAGTGGAAAACTCCTTAAATGTGATTTAGATTAGATTAGATTCAACTTTATTGTCATTGTGCAGAGTACAAGTACAGGGCCAATGAAATGTAGTTAGCATCTAACCAAAAGTGCAATATATAACATTATTTACAGAATTTACATAAAGTGCAGTTGTGAAATAACATTATGATTATGGATTGTGATTAAAGTGCAGTTGTGATATGACATTGTAATTATGGAAGTTAAGTAACCATATATACATATTGAAATATAAAAAATGTAAACAAAGTAACATTGTGCAGGTGATGCATTAAGAACTTTACAGAAGGTGCAATGTTATGATTGTGCAATGTTTGTTTAAAGTGCCTGAATAGTGTTCATCCGGATAACAGCCTCAGGAAAAAAAACTGTTACAAAGCCTGTTAGTGTGGGAACGGAGGCTCCTGTAACGTCTGCCAGATGGTAAAAGGCTGAAAAGTCCATGATTTGGGTGGGTGACGTCCTTGACGATGTTTCTTGCCCTGCCCAGGCAGCGTTTGTGGTAGATGTCCTCGATGGTAGGTAATTCGGTGCCTATGATGCGCTGTGCTGTTTTTACCACCCGCTGGAGAGCTTTGCGGTCTGCAGCACAGCAACTGCCGTACCATTCAGAGATGCAGTTGGTAAGTATGCTCTCGATGGTACAGCGGTAAAAGTTCACTAGTATCCTGGGAGACAAGTGAGCTTTCTTCAGACTCCGAAGAAAATAGAGGCACTGCTGCACCTTTTTGATGAGGACGGATGAGTTCAAGGACCAGGTGAGATCATTGGAAATGTGGAGACCAAGGAACTTGAAACTGGACACCTGATGTGATTTAATCCTCACAGTTGTGTTACAGCATGTAATGAAGGAGTCCCAGGGAAGTTTGGCTCTACAAATAAAATGTGAATGCAAACCAATTTATGCTTTCCACAAAGTAGTGTTTGTTGGAAGTGTGGTTGGATGCCGAAATGCACATGATGAATTCTCCTGCTCACACCCACTAACCAATCATCATTCCTCACTAAACCTGTTATAATGAATCTACTGAATAAACAAATACATATATGTATAAACAAATAAATAAAAATAAAGTAAAAGTAAACAGTGCATGCATTGGTGCTTCCTGCTGCCAAACATGGTCTTCATACCATTAACACAGACAGGTTTGTGTGTATCATACTGTATCGGTTGCATTAAAAAATGCTGAATGTTGTTGGAGGATTAATCAGCAGTTTCTTCTGCTTTTCTGATGTTTCATATTAAAAATGCACTTTGATAAGTTGACGATTGGGCGTCTCATTGTTGTTGTTGACCTACAATAGTGGATCTCTGAATATTTGAGGAACCGAAAGTGTTTTAAAGACCCATTTCTGGCACCTGTTTTGAACTGATCCGCTGCTTTTATGTTGGGTTTCTTGCACCAGTCAAACTATTTTTTTAAACTCTAAAAGACCCCTGATTTTCATCATCACATAGCAGATTCGCAGTCAGCATGCAGTCAGTTGCAGTGTATTCAGATCTACTGTAGCTATGTATATCCCTTTAGTCAATAAGATGTGAAGTATTCATGGATGAAAAGTCCTTTCATCTCCTACCGCTGTCCAGTTCAGTTTACACAGCCATCATCCTCTGGACTGACAACCCTGCCGGACTGGTGGAGTCAGAGCTGTCGGACATCCACGAAGCCTAAGTTGCAGTGGGTGTTTTTACTAGCGTCTCACAGGGAGACGTTATGTGAGTGGATATTTAATGGGGAGGGGTTCGGAGGGGGATCAGCTTTAGTTGGAGTGAAGTGAATGAAAGCTCCTGCTGGGCTGCTGCTGTCCATTACAATTACAGCTCAGCGGCTCTAACCCAGTGTCCACTCTCACGCCGGACAGGCCCCCTTCAAGCTGCTCGGAGAGAGCACATCAGTCTTCAAATGACCAAAGCCCTGGCAGTAACTCTAACTGAGTCACCCATGGACTGAATAAATATAAACAATCCTTGCGTGAGGGGCAGTCTATTAGCATCCGCTTGTGTGTTTCTCACTGTCTGGGGCTACTGGACGCGGTTTATTATGCCCGCTCGTCCAAGTGGAGTAATCCCAAATTAATATGCAATATAATAGATAACCTGGCACGCTCGCGTGTGAATTATGACGGCTCCGTGCCATAATTTGATTAAATCCCACCTCCAACAGGCACAGAAGAGGGAAAATCATACTTATTTTTATTCAAATTAAAAATAATAATAATAAAATAATTTAAAAAATGCTTTATTCATTTTGAACTTCCACCACTGGGAGAAAGAGAGAGAGAGAGAGAAAGAAAGAAGCCTTGGAGGGAGGCTTTAGAGGAAGAAGAGCGATTTGAATATCTGCACATGAATGACATTTGGAATACAAGCAATTTTCATATTAATGCACAGAAAGCCAGGGCTGTGTGAGAGCCGCTGTTTTTTTGCACGACTCTCTGGGGTTCTAACTAGTGTTGTGTCCTCAGGAGGATCCCTCGTATTCTCTTTCTCACTTTCTCCAAACCCTCCACACCCACCCACCCCCACTCTTTTCTCACACATACCTTCTCTTCTTCCAAATTTCTCTCTACTTCAAAACACTCATTCTCAAACTTCTCTGAGGTCTTAAGGTTCTTTTTATCCCTCTCTTTTCTGTTACTCTCTCACTCTGATTTTGCCCCCCCCCCCCCACCACCCTCATCTTCTCTTTCCTTCACACCTCTTGTTGAAAGGATGGTCTTGAGTGTTGCTCTACAGTAG